>NC_066867.1:25659450-25959450 GCF_025177605.1 Cucumis melo | reverse complement strand
GAGTGACCCCCCTGAATAAGGCCAATAATCACAGCTTAGGACCCAACCAATCTTTGCTTTGAACTTTGAAATCTTCAATCTTCCTCCGTTCATCTCGCCAAAGTTTTGAAAATAACCGTCCGCTGGTCCTCTTAGTAACTTCGATAATGCTGTCAAAATCCATTGGAGATGGTTTTCAGAAACGGATAGAATTCTGCAGGCTTCCACATCTTCAATGTGAACACAACCTTCGTCATTCCAAATGCAATAGTGCGACTGACTTACTTTGCAGCTAACTACCTCCATTTTGTGTTTTGAAACTTGTCGGATTTGGCTGGAAGGAGACGCTGGCAACCAGATAGGGGAGAGATGGGAGGAGAGAGGAGAAAGGGGAGAGAGTACTTACCTTAGAGAAACTAAAGGAATTCCCGAATAGGCCTCTAGTTGGCACTAGTGCATTTTCTTTATGGTTTTAAAATTTATGATCGAGGAAAAACAAGGGAATCTTTTAAGGATAAGTTTGGTTGTCGAGTTTGCGTCTATTTGCACTAGAGTGAGTGTTATCCTATCTTTACTTCAAGACTGTCGATGAAGTCATTATTTTTTTCCTCAAGCATTTCTAATCCACTTAATTAGATCTCATTGTATCTCCTCTTCTAATTCTTTGTTCTTTTTAGTAATTGATCTTATATTTCTTAACAAGCACAAAATAAGTGAAAAATTCGGTTCCTCCTAACGAAAATGCATCCCCCCCGGAAAAAAATAATAAAGAAAAAGAAAAAGGAAAAAAGCTGTTCTTATTGTATACATTTTGATGAATGCAGAAGCATAATCAACGTTGCGAGGTTTGTAAATCAGGAGGAACTTGCTACCAACTTTTACAGGTTATTTGATGTTCACTGAAGGTTGAAGTATAACTTTACTTTTAGTTTTCTTAAAAAAAAACTTTATTTTTAGTTAGTGGATCATTAAATGATGAGGCCTGAGGGTTTTGTTTGATACGTCCAAATACTTGTCTTTTTACCCAGGAGAAAGGAGTCCAAGATGACAAATTTACATTTACCATATACCTCTGCTACTTGGTCTACGCGCCTCTTTATCTTGCTGGGCCAATTGTTAGCTTTAATGCCTTTGCCTCGCAGGTCTACCCTTATTTGAATGCTTCTGATTCTATCTTAACCTACCTTGCCCTTACATTTGCAGTTATGGTTTTGGTTCATTTTATTTTTTTTATTTTCAAATTTCACTCTGAGATCTTTTAGATGGAGTAATTGTTTCTTGTAGCTAGATGTGCCACAGAATAACTACAAACTTAGACACTTGGCTTGGTATGGTTTACGTTGGACTTTCAGCTTTCTCCTAATGGAACTGATGACGCATCTATTTCATTACAATGCCTTAGCTATCAGGTGAATTATATACAAACAAAGGTGTTAGCAGCTCCTTTTCTATTTGAACTGTGTAGTAACTGTTTATCTTATTTTGTCAGTGGTTTGTGGAAACAACTATCTCCATTGGACGTGTTCATTATTGGATATGGGGTAAGATCACAACACAAACGATTATCTTGATAGAAACTCTATGCTAATTACCCTATTCATGACATTTGTCTTAATTGGAATGTTTTTTTATTTTCTACATGTTTATTGAGATACTACAGAGGATTTCATTTGTATTGGGATGTTACGAGGATATGTCAACCTAGTTGAGATATCCGACTGCACTTGTTGATCTCAAGATTCTAGATTCTATGATTCATGTATTTTTTATTCTTTTGTTTCATTGTAATTGGAACACTAGTCTCTTTCCATTTCATCGCCATAAAGTTCGTTTTTGTTGCAAATTTTTTTTTTTACTTGAATGAAAGTTGTGAAGAATACATGAGAGGATTTCTCTGAAAGTTCAGTGCAAATTAAAACCCACTAGAAAACTGAAAGGATCAACCAATGATGTAACCAAGATTAATATGAATTTACTCTCTATCCTACCACATCAATCTTCCTGTCTTATAAATGTATCTTTGCAAGAAAGGACCAAGGAGATGTTGATTTTCACTCCTTTTCGTGAAGTCTTCCAGTTCTGACTTTGCTATGTAAAAAGTTCTCAATTGCAAAGTATGCTTATGACATGTTAGAAATAAGTTATATAAAATTAAGATATAAGGATTATTCTAAATTTTTGTGATTAAAAAAAAGGTATTGTATAATTCTCTTGTACTTTGAGTTATATATTAATAAAGAAGCTTTTCTCCTTTTCATTAAAAAATATGTATATAAACTTTTGTTTACATTGAATAAACCATGCCTTTTCATGAAAGTTGTTTTCATTACAAGAAAATAAAGAAAAGAATAAACCCGTTTTACATTGCATGCAAGTCACATTATATGTCCACGTCTGTAGTTCTGATGGTTTACTTTTGGAATTGTTTTGATGCATCAAATTATTGTCTTCAGTTCTAAGATTTTTGGAATTAGTCTCTTACTTTACTTTCAGCCAATCAATATAACATTTTCTAATTTATCTGGTCTAAGGTAGATATCTTCTATCACTCTGTGAGGCCTCCTATTATTAATGTGTACAAAAGAAAGGGCAAGAAAGTAATCCCACAGGACAGCCTGGATGGAAGAAAGAATTAGAATGGGATCGTGGGTAGTGGAATGTGCAGGTGGGCCCTACAGGAGAATGTCATTTGTCTTATTTAGAGGCTTGTCCTATAAATAGTAGCAGGGAGGGATCAGGGTAGGTCAGAATTTTATTATGATTATCATGGTGAGAAAAACCATTTGCGGCTGAGGAAGGCTACCCTAGTCTTTAAAGAAGGGGGGGTATGTTTTGTTGTTTTTCTGTTGTTATTTCCATGTTATTTCCTTTATGATCTTGTAGCTACTGTTATTTGACTCTATAAATATATAATTCCGGAGTGCTTCCTCTGTTTCTGCCATTAAAGTGGTAATTATAGTGTTATAGAAGTGAGGAATCTCACAATTGGTATCAGAGCCACGACAAGCTGGGAGTGATTACACGACTAATGGCGCAGCGACAAGTGGAAGAAAGGCTGGAAGGAACAGAAAAAGAAGTACTGGGCCTTAAGGAGATGATGCGCGAAATGAAAAAAACCATGGAAAGGCTGGCGGAAGAGATGAGAGAGAGCCAATATTATAAGAAAAAGGAGGAGTCAGGCACCTTCGATGGATTCGTCATGAAGCTAAAAGGCAAAATGGAAGAGTTGGATGTCACGGCTGAGGTGAACACAAACACAGTAGATCGGAGCAAGTACAAGAAGTTGGAGATGCCAATGTTCTTGGGAGAAAATCCAGAGTCCTGGGTATATCGTGTAGAGCATTTTTTTGAAATTAACAACCTCTCGGAAGCTGAGAAAGTGAAGGTGGCTGTGGTGAGTTTTGGACAAGATGAAGTAGATTGGTATAGATGGAGTCACAACCCTAAGAAAGTAGAATCATGGGAGGATTTAAAAACCCGAATGTTTGAGTTCTTTAGGGATACCGGACAGAAGAGTTTGGGGGCCAGGCTTATATGGATTCAACAAGATGGATCGTACAATGAGTATGTCAAAAATTTTGTGAACTACTCAGCACCCCTCCCTTACATGGCAGAGAGTGTACTTCGTGATGCCTTCTTGACAGGATTAGAACCGACATTGCAAGCAGAAGTGGTTAGTCGACATCCTCAGACGTTAGAAGAGTGCATGATGGAAGCACTACTGGTTAACGACTGCAATTTGGCTCTCAAATTGTCACGAGCGGAGTTGGGGATTCATAAGTACAAAGGAGGGGAACCAGCTAACACTAAGGCCCCAGTGAGCAACGAAAAAGGGAACCCGAGGAAGAATGAGTTCCAGATGAAACAGATTACCATACCTCTAAAAGGAAGTTATCAAAAAGGGGATCCACCAGTTAAAAGGCTTTCTGATGCGGAGTTTAGATCAAGGCTGGAACGGGGACTCTGTTTTAGGTGTAATGAGAAATACTCTCATGGGCACCATTGTAAGATAAAAGAAAAAAGGGAGCTCATGCTCTTTATACTGAACGAAGAAGAAAGTGCAGATGAGGGGGAAAACTCAGAAACACAAAGGGAAAAGATAATGGAACTCAAACAATTAGACACCTTAGAAGAAGCTGTGATCGAATATCGAACCATTACTAGTTTGACCACCAAAGGAACTATGAAACTGCAGGGAGAAGTAAAGGGAAAAGCGATAATTGTGTTGATCGACAGTGGGGCAACCCACAACTTCATTCACTATGAGTTGGTCAAGGAGAAAAGGATACCAATGGAAAGCGACACTCAATTTCGAGTTACCATTGGAGATGGCACGAGTTGTAAGGGAAAAGGTATTTGCAGAAGAGTCGAGATCAAGCTGGAGGGACTGACGGTAGTAGCTGATTTCCTAGCCGTGGAGTTGGGAAAAGTGGATGTAGTTTTGGGAATGCAATGGCTAGATACAACGAGTACCATGAAGGTACATTAGCCTTCATTAACAATGGTGTTTTGGATTGGAGAAAACAAGGTGGTTCTCAAGGGAGATCCCTCCCTCGTTAGAGCTGAATGCTCATTGAAGAGAATAGAGAAAACATGGGAAACAGAGGACCAGGGATTTTTAATTGAATGGCAGAATTATGAGACAGAAAATGATTTGCCGATGACAGATTCCTATTAAACCAGTACACCGACTTGTTTGACACACCAAAAACCTTACCACCCAAGAGACCTATAGACCATCGTATCCTCACATTACCGGAACAAACGCCTATCAATGTATGACCATATAAGTACGGCCATGCTCAAAAGGAAGAAATAGAGAAACTTGTTGATGAAATGCTCCAGGCAGGGATAATCAGACCCAACCATAGTCCTTTCTCAAGTCCCGTGCTGCTGGTAAAGAAAAAAGATGGTGGATGGAGGTTTTGTGTGGATTACCGAAAATTAAACAAAATCACAATAGCTGATAAATTCCCCATACCCGTGATTGAAGAATTGCTAGACTAACTACATGGGGCCACTGTTTTTTCAAAACTGGATCTAAAATCTGGTTATCATCAGATTAGAATGAAAGGTGAGGATATTGAGAAGACTGCGTTTCGGACACACGAGGGCCACTATGAATTCCTGGTCATGCCATTTGGGTTGACGAATGCCCCAGCCACTTTCCAATCTCTCATGAACCAGGTATTTAAACACTTCCGAAGACGTGTACTGGTTTTTTTTTTTGATTATATACTCATTTACAGTTTGGACATAACTGAGCATGAGAAGCACTTAGGAATGGTGTTTGCAGTATTGAGGGATAATCAGTTGTATGCTATTCGAAAGAAAGAATTAGAATGAGATCGTGGGTAGTGGAATGTGCAGGTGGGCCCTACAAGAGAATGTCATTTGTCTTATTTAGAGGCTTGTCCTATAAATAGTAGTGGGGAGGGATCAAGGTAGGTCAGAATTTTATTATGATTATCGTGGTGAGAAAAACCATTTGCGGCTGAGGAAGGCTACCCTAGTCTTTAGAGAAGGGGGGTATGTTTTGTTGTTTTTCTGTTGTTATTTCCATGTTATTTCCTTTATTATCTTGTAGCTACTGTTATTTGGCTCTATAAATATATAATTATAGAGTGCTGCTTCTGTTTCTGCCAAAGTTGTAATTATAGTGTTATAAAAGTGAGGAATCTCACACACTCCTCTTGTGTCATTTTGTATAATGAAAGTTTTTTTTTTAATAATTTTTTATTTAAAATTTTTATTTTTAATTTTATTTAAGAAAATAATACAATAAATAGATGAGTGAAAATGAATCCAAAACTGAACTGTTTTCAATGTCAATGGCCTGGAGTTGCCCTCTAGGATGCGTTCTCTATTCCTTGAATGATTGAATTAAGTATTTAACACTCTTACGGCATGACATTTTTACTGTGACAGGTCTTAAATTTCATGTGGCTAAAGTTTTTTCTCATATGGCGATACTTTCGCTTCTGGTCCCTGGTATGTGACCTGTTAGTGTTGCATGTACTTTTTTCCATAGAGACATTGTGTCAATCACAATAGCATTATCTACTTTCTTTGACCTTCTTCAATCTAAGTCTTTATTGATTGGACCCTCTTATTATAATACCATGCACTTCCCCATCTCAGGAATTAGGACTAAACTTGCAGTCCTTATCGGTTTATTATTCGTTTTTGAGTGGTTCATTTATTTCATTATTATAGGTATGCGGCATTGATGTCCCGGAAAATATGCCAAGGTGCATCAATAATTGCTACAACTTAGAAGGATTCTGGAAAAGTTGGCATGCGTCTTACAACAAATGGCTTGTCAGGTGTCGACCTAGATTCTTGATTTTATATATGTTTGGATCTTCTATTTCTTTATCTGACTTGAAAGTGTTTCTTGTCATGTCATTTAAGGTATATGTACATTCCTCTTGGGGGATCCAAAAGGAAAGCATTCAATGTCTGGATCGTATTCACATTTGTTGCAATCTGGCATGATTTAGAATGGTAAGCGGAGCATTCATATTATCAGCCATGGTCTATTCAGTGATTTAAGATGGAAATACAGCTTATGTATGGTTAATATTCCATCGATGCAGGAAGCTCCTATGGTGGGCATGGTTGACATGTTTATTCTTTGTTCCTGAAATGGTCATGAAGTCAGCAGTGAGTACGTTCAAGGTGATATTTCTTTTCTTTTAGTTCATTTACAGCGAATCACTATATTAACCTCAATATTCTTACGTTATTCTTTTTCTCATTTAGCTACAAAATCAGTATTTACTGTACAGAAGGATTTGGGGTTTGTACTCTCTTCTTGTCCGATCTAAAAATCATTGCAAAGTATGCACTGTAGGTGTGCGATGAGATACAAGAATATATACAACAAACAGATAAAGAAAGGGATGATGTTATAAGTGTACTCAACCGAGCATTAAACTGCAAATCCCCGATAACGTAATTCTCTTTTCACATGCAGCTATTTCCTAAAAGAGAAAAATAATTCTGCTGTCACTTCAGGGAACAAGACACGGCGCAGACGTGATGACACGCAAATTTCTAAAAATGTAGGAAACATTCTTTGAGGGGGAATGGAATAATCAAGTTCAATTAATAATGCTTGAGGAATTAATTTAAGAATAGTATTTTGACAATAAGGACAACAGACTAATAAGCTCCTCTCTCTCTCTCTATATATATATAAATATTCTATGACAAATTAACAAGGATAAACGAAATAACCAGGTTCAATCAATAATACTTGATGAATCTTTGTAGATATGTCATAAACGAAATCAGCTGCAAACTGAGAGGCAGAGGCTGGAAAAACTTGCAAAGGAACACGGATTAAGGTTGAGAAAGGATAGAGGAGAGAGGAGAGAGGAGAGAGCATATTGGGGGAGGGGGTATGTGCCGTTCCTGCTTTATCCCTCTCCGTGCTCTCTTTTTTTCCTGTTTAAAAAATGTGTGCAAAGGGAGGAAGGAGGAGGAAGGGAAAATAAAAGAGAAAAGTAAGGGGCAAAATGGAGGCACCCCCATTGATGGAAAAGGAAAGGTTGGGAGGAGGGAGAAAGAGGAGTGGAAAAGAAAAAGAATGAAAAGAACATTAAATCTATTATTTTATTTTTAAAAAACAAAGAAATTGTTTCCTTGATAAAATTGGATTGTCACATCTGTTTTATTAAAAAAAAAAACTGATGGTAGGGGCCAAATATTGGGTTTGTAGATTCAGATATTACAATGCTAGTAAACTCAAACTTCGAGGACCTAATCTGCAGTTTTCCTAAAAAGTCATATATATACTTCGTATTTGTAGATATCTTATGTATAAAAATTATTTGAAGAAAATATGGCTAACCATGTAAATTTACTAGTAGATATATTTTTAAAGTTGAAGGGGCTTACTTCCGAGCCTACAAATTAAATTATTCTTTGGCAGAGACTTGAAAGAAATGGGAATGCGTATTTTATTACGTTTTGGTGTCTGAATGAAGGTCTTTCCATTACTATATTGCTTACTATTGTCATTGCTAGTCGGAAAAGTCGTCTGTTACCCAAGTTATCTTGGCAGTTGAGAATGTTTTATTTTCCCCTATAGTTTGATTCTTTCATTCTTTATAAAAAAATCTTGTTTCCTTCAAATTGAAAATGTCTTAGCAACTCGATCTCTTATTACTGTCGTTATCAGGCTGAGAGTGCTATTACAGAGTTTGTTGTTCGAGAACTTAGTGCAATTGCTGGTGCCATCACAATCACTTGTCTCATGGTACGTCCATTGCTATCTTATCAGAGTTTTTTGTCATTTAGTTCAAGAGAAGCTCTATGTTTTTTTAGTTCAATACCATGTAGGGGTGTGGGGCTTCGAACCTTGTCTTATGAACAATTCAAAGTATATACCTTAACCAGTTGATATATACTTAGGTTGGCATTTTATATGTTCCCAATTTGATCGATCATAGTATTTTTGTGGTGTCAAATATGTCTTTCAAGAAAGGGAATCAAATACTGCATTTGCTTATGTCATGTAACCTAATGATCTCCTTTATGCAGGTTGCAAACTTAGTTGGATATGTTATTGGACCATCGGGCATCAATTCTTTGGGATCTAGATTCCTGAACAAACAAGGTTCATTCTTAGTAACGCATAAGAATCTTTCGTTCTTTTATTTTTTCTTGTGAAGCAATTATCTATTATAAAAAAAGAACTTATAAGCCATTCTGACCAAACGGAGTAACAAATTTTTACAGGATTTCCTGTTCTTGGTGGCATGTTTGTAACATTTTATGTGGGGACAAAGGTAATGACAAAGATCCTCTCATTCTTTTGAAAATCAAGTTATACCGTATCATATCCAATGTGGAACTTTTTGTTCTTCCGTTTATTTATTATTATTCTTATTATTTTTTGGCAGCTCATGTTTCACATTCGCGATGCTGAACGGAAGTGGTAATAAGTGTTTGTCAATGATATTAGACAAACCCTATAGCGTGAAGTGCAAGAGTTCAATTTTGAAGCTTGAAACATCGACAACGGTATGTGAGCATATGATACATGATGCAGTAGGATTAATTTGCAACGATATTCTTATTGAGGAGTTTCGAGACTTAAGAAATTTTTAAAGGGAAAATATAATTTCAAGAAATGAACATATGATTATTGTTCTCACTTTTCATGTTGCAACTATCCTTATCATATATATATAAAGATACATACATAGCTACATACATATATACATGCATAGATACATATACATATGGATGAATTATATTGTGACCTTTAGATTATCCTTTTATTGAAGATTTGAAAATTTAGGACACTGGGGTTTCTCTATAGGTGTTAGGCATGGTCGGAACGATCCAACAAACAGAGATGGTAAACCAAAATTGTTCATATCAAACTCGGTCGATTGGTTTTATGAATTTTATCGCCGTTGGAGTTGCTGGAGAGTTTTTTGACTGGCTGATCAATGAAAACTAGGGAATGATGGTGCTCGTAGCTGCAAAGTGTAGTGTTCTGAACTTCCCTTAAGATTAATATAATTTTGGTTAATTAATAAAAAATGCTCTTAGATTTTGTAGCTTGGGTCAGAAATGTTTTAAACTTTCAAAAGTTTTAAATATGTCCTTAAACTTTCGAAAATGATTCAAGAATATCCTTATCATAGTTTTAGATGGAGATTGTTGAAATTTTGTTTTAAAGATAGACTTATAAACTATTAAAAAGTTTTATAGACATCTTTAAACTTTAAAAAGTTAAAAAATAATTTTATTGATCAAAATTTTACAGTAATTTTTTCACCAAACCAAACTTTTTGGCCAAAATATAAAATTTTATAAAATATCACAATATTTAAATAAAAATTTATCCTTAAAACATACTAAAATAATAACTAATCAAATAAAAAAAAAATCCTCATTGTTTTGTATAGCATAAGTAAATAAATAACTAAAGACAATAATAGAAGTACCAAAGGATTTTAGGATCTAAATGTTGTGAAGTTTTATGCTAATGGTTTAGGTGCGTTAATGAAACAATTAGAGTATTTTTGAAAATTTTTAAGTTTAAAGATATTTGTGTAATTTTTTAATAGTTCAAGTATTTTTGAATAGAACTTTAACGTTTTCATTTAAAACAAATAATAAGGGTTTTTTGGAACTTGTAAAAGTTTAAGGATATTTTTGACACAAATTTAAAAGTTGTGGAGCATTTTTTATAATTTATATTTTACGTTTTTTCTTTTCATTGTTGGGTTGTTTTTCCATTTTAAAGTTACGGCTTTAATTTTCATTTTTTTTATTGTGTTTAAAAAGCCAATTCAAGGTGTATTTAATCAATCATTCGTGAAAAGATTAATAGTTTAAATAATTCTCAAATCAAACTAAACTAGATCAAAAGTTCCTAAAATCATATGGTCTGAGATTTTCGAATTAAAAGTAACTAGAAGTCGTAAGTCAAATAAAAGTTCCATCAAGTCCCAAGTTTAGCTTGGCTAAGATGAAGTCAAACGAAGGCATTGCTGGCTGAGAATTTTCATTGTTTTTTATTTTTGGGCGTGTTTTCCCTCGAGCTGCATATATCCATATGCTTGTTGTCACTGATTCTTTTGTAAACCTTTTCTCATTTTGTTCGGTCATTTGTTGTTTACTTAGTTTGACCATCTTTATCAATTCTTCCTTGCTAGTATTTAGCTAATGACAATTAATAAAGATTCATTAATCTTTAACATCTATTTAAGATAATTATTAATAAAGATTCATTAATCTTTAACATCTATTTAAGATAATTAATCTTTTTTAAAAAGAAGGTAGTTGTGCTTATGTATTTTAGTACAACTCTTGTGCTAGGATTCTTCTTATCAATATTTGATAGCCTATTCTCACTTTGTATAAGGGTACTTAGCAATGACTTACAATTTAAATATATTAGAATACATTCTTATTATTTTGAATACTTTAAAAGATGTTCGTGGATACTTAGGCACACTTACAATTCACCCTCTAAAGATATGGTAACTAATATTTTCTATATTCAACAAATTGGAGTTATGCTATTGCAATTTATTGGTATTAAATTCAACTCTCTTTATTTTGCAATTAAATACTTGTATGTTTCCATAATTAGAATTTGACGATTTATGCTATCATATTTAGGGACAAGATTCCTTTTGTGTGATATGTAACATAGTTACTTTACATTGTATTTCCTCTATGGAAGTTGTTGTCTTCAAGTATGGCATATTTTGCGCACGGTGTATTTTTTTATGTATAAGAGTACCTTAGCAATGACTTACAATTTAAGTATATTAGAGTACATTCTCATTACTTTTAATACTTTGAAATATGCTAGTGTATACTTATGCATACACATAATTCACCTTCTGAAGATATGGTATCTGGTATTTTTTAACGATCACTATTTCAGAAAATCAAATTTCTACAACATTACATTCAGATATTGGCTAATATATATGTGAAAACCATAAAATACTATATAATCAAGGAAAAAATGGAAATGATCCTAAATTAAAAAATATGTGGCCTAGTATATTTGTTGTAAAACTCATTAAATTCGTTTTTTTTTTTTTGCTAAATTTCCATCCGGAGACTCAAATTTTACCGTTCCATTCAATTTTCCTGATGGGAAAGTTGAGTAAGTCAACTGGGGTTAGCCGAAATGATATGTTGTCTAAAACTAAAATGATAAATAGTTCATTTTTAACACAATGTATAACAATTTAACTTTCAATACCCAAAAGCTTTTACCAATTTTCCTCAGGTTTACAATTTAGGAAAATGTATATACTAAATTCAGTCTTTTTAAAATGATTGAAAAGGAAAAAAGATATTGCCAACATGAGCTTAGCTCAAATGACATATGTTTGTATCTGTGGGTAAGAGGTCTTGGATTCAAATCTTCACATCACTGTTCGGAGCCAACAACATAGACAATACAAAATAACACTTTTTTTTTAACTAAAACTAACAAAACCTAAAAAAAAAGAAACTTTTCTATTTTTAGAAATCTTTCTAGTCCACCTATTTTTTCTTTTTTGCAAGTAATTTTATAATTACTCCATATAGAGCTCATTCCTACGCTACAAAGTAAATGTAAATAGCGTGCCGAAGTGAAAAAATATAAATAGAAACAATTGTGCCTACTATGAATCAAACCCGTTTTAGTTACAAATGTCGTTCACCATTGAACTAGTGATCACGTATGTTTGGTTGAAATCAACCACAATTTTTAAAAATGTTTTTTTCCCTTTTGTTTTAAAAAGTTCATTCACGATTTCAAAATCGTTCTCAAGATTAAAAAGAAAAAGAGAAAACTCAATTAGATACCAAAGGAATCTGTTTTTCAAAAATTAAAATCCACAAACCAAATATCTAAATTTTCTATTTCTATTTTTTTTTTTTTAAAAAGAGCCAACAAGAGGAATAACATTTTTTTAAAGTTTCCCTTGTAAAAATATCAAACTAGTTTTAAATTTGGTAAAATGGAAATTTGATTTAATAAATTAACAATTAACAAGTTGTAAATGTCAAAATTGCCCACTAACTCTACAGATTTAAAAATTATCTTTAATTTTAAAAATATAACATTACTTTCTTTAGCGAAGAGGGTTGATTTACCACGTGGTTGATCTGTATCAAATAAGAGAGGTATGTTATTGAAGAAGTCTTTTTTATTAATTGTACATGATATTTACAACATTTTAATGTGGGAATTACAGGCTTCAATATGGGAATTTGAACCATCAACACCGTGGCTATCTTCATGAGAATTTTCTGAAGTATTATTGATGGGATTTTCAGTAATACTTTTTTCTTCAAGGTGGTCAAAAAGAGGGCACAACATGACAAACTGTTCAATGAAGTCATGTGAAATAGATTTTCCATCTTCTTTGATAGAGTGAAAATGATATAACTCTTCAAAGAATAAAACATCCCTGAAAACAAAGAATTTCTTCTTAGTTATGTCATATAGGTTATAACTCTTCATACCTGGTGGGAATCCCATGAATATATATGGTCTTGCTCTTGGATCAAACTAGGACCTATTCACTGATGGTGTGGATGCATAAGCAAGACAACCAAAAGTTCTTATGATGTTGTAATCTGCATCTTTATTGAATAAAGTGGTGAAAGTGAGAGCAAAACCATGGGTGTTCAATTGATCAAGTAAGCTGCGTCAGAACACATTCTCCCCAGAAGGCAAGGAGAACTTTGGACTGAAACATCAAAGTTCTTGCAACATTAAGGAGGTACTGATGTTTTCTCTCAACAACTGAGTTATGCTGTGGAGTGTAAGCACATGAAAACTGGTGGTTGGTTCCAGTTTTAGCAAAGAGTTCTTTGAAATTTAACTCAAGAGCATTGCTAGGACGAAAGTTTTTAATCACCTTTGAAAATTGGGTCTCAACAAGTTTAAAGAAACAAGGGATGACTTGTAGAATATTGTTTTTATTTCTCAAAAGATGAACCCAAGTATATCTTAACTTATCATCAACTATGGTAGCAAAATAAGAATGACCTACATGAGTTTGAGTTTTAAAAGGACCCCATATGCCACAATGCACAAGGTCAAATATGTTTTCAGCAACATTATTCAAGGCTGGAAATGAAAGACGTTTCTGTTTAGCTAAGAGACAAACATGACAAGTTTCTTTACAATTCAAAGAATCGGAAATCTCTATCCTTTTGGACAATTCTTTTATTTTATTGATAGAGGGGTGTCCCATGCGTTTATGCCATGTGGTTGTGGATGCTTTACATAGTAATGCAGTAGATCGAGTAGAAAACTCTTTACTCTTATCGTCCTTTATTCTGAGCAAGTAGAGTCCACTGATTAATTTAATCTTCCCAATCATTTTTGAAACTGTGACTTGTCCTGAATGATACAATTAGAGTTAGTGAAGGATATAGAATATCTCTTATCCTTAAGAAGAGCACTCATGACAGTAAATTGTATTGAATTCAGGAGTGTAAAAAACATATTTTAAAATCACTTGTTTTGCTATTGGAATGTCACATGTGTACTCAACTTTTAGACGGACTTTAGTAAGCAGTATGACTATCATATTTTGATACTGTGAAGCTTATTAAACAAGGATTTGTCATGGCATATATGAGAAGAAGCACCGTGTAACGATCCAACTCCTTATACTAAGCTGAGGCCATTACTAATTAAAAAGATAATAAAATTTCTTAAATAAAAAAAATAGAAAATAAAACAAAACCTCAAATACTTATTAAAATCATAAACAAATATTTTAAAGATAAAATTTAACAAAATCTTAACTCGGGCCCTATCTAGTTTTAAATAAAATAAAATAAAATAATGCATCAGATCAAACGACATAAAGCGAAAGCAATAATGATCCCTATGGCTCGCCACGGTCACTTTTTGTCATTCACCAGCTTCCCTCTACTCTTACCTGTAAAATTAAACAAGAAAAAGTGAGCATAAAATAAACTCAATAAGGGACCCACTACTAGTCCTGCTAGGTGTATGTTAACTTCCTATTAGAGTCCTGTAAAGGTAGTACCTCTGAACTAGCACGTTCCCATACACATGCAATTTGTGGTCCCGTAGGAATATATCTGGTCCTCGGTGAACCCAAAGGAACATCTAGAACAAAATTGTCTTTAATGTACCCAAAGGGAACACTAAGACAATCGGACTGTGAGTGACCCCGTCAAATCACTCATAATCATGTCTATGTCAATGTCATAGTGGACTGGTGATCCCGTCGAGCTACACAATCATAAAAGGTGGTGATCTCGAGGGACACCCATGTGGGTACGACTCTAATAGGTGAAGCTAACAATATACCCTATCCATAGCATGTAACGTGTCATAATATTATCATAAACATGGCATGCATGACATAACAATCATAACATACTTATCCAAATATCTTAATCATAAGCATAATGCAGTCGTCTTCATCAACATACTACCAGTCATAACATGACATCAGTCATCAACATCAAACATCAATACAATGTCAGTCATAATAAATAACATCGAGTTATGCAAATAAGCTATCGTCCATGCATAACCATACACACATGTGATCTTTTAATTTCAGTCGAAAGTCTAGTCGTAAAATCTCTTACTTGGAGATTAGTTTAATCGAAAGAATTAAAATCATTACAGCTAGGTCAAGCTTCCCAAGAAAGATCCTAAACATTAAGGGTAAAATGCTAAGAAAATAACTAAATTTGCAGTTAATTTAGGATAAAAAAAATCAAGTTAATTCAACTTACTCAAAGTGGAGGTCGGATCCAACTCAACCTTAATTTACCTTAATTTAGGACAAGGTTCCACAGTTCAACTTCCAATTGATCTATCATAAAAAAATTCAGTTAAATCCATAATTAAATTATCTAGGATCCAAAATCAATATTTGTCGGGCACTAACCAAAACCCAACTCAAACTTACCAAAAATAGGTAAAAAGCCAAAAATAAGCTTGGTGGCTCAATATGGCTTGACTAGGGGAAAAACTACCTAGGTGGCTTAGTTGAAGGAAAACAGGCGGCTCGATTTGATAGGGAAACGGCTCGGCTGAAGGTCAACGGCTGGGGCGCGTCTCGGATTCATGCGGGTGGCTGGCGCAGCTCGGGCGAAGGTGCGGGTGGCTGGCGTGGCTCAGGCGAAGGCGAGGCTCGATCTTCACGACTAAAAGATAAAGCGCGGTTGGGAATGGTAGCTTGCACATGCTTGCTCACGGCTGCGACGGAAGAGCTTCGACGGATGGCTGACGCAGCTAGGCTTTATCGGCGACACACGAAATATAGATGAAGACGCTGACGGCGGTAAGGCTCACCTCGAATCTGCGGGTGGAAGCTCGGGGTAGTAGATTGGCTCGGGTTGGCTGCACGATACGGATTCACGCGGGTTGGGGTTGGGGCAGCGACTGACGGCAGAGGAGAGCGGCGGATGCGGATGATCGGCTGCGAACGACGACGTGACTGTCGAATGATTGGGATGCGCGGCTAGGCTTCGATTGACGAAGAAGATGCGGCGGCCGACAGTGACTCGCGGTGGCTACTGGACGGAGGAGAGTGGCGGCGGGTTGATTGAGGGGTTAGGGTTTTTCTTTTAGGGTTTTTAAGAGGAAGAAGATGGAGTCCAAACTCTCTTTGTCCCATTTAACTAAAAATAATAATATTAATTATTATTCTTCTTTTTCTTTTCCTTTCTTCTCAAACTCATCAAATAAAACAAATTTATTCTCTCTCTTCGTTTAAAACCCATTAAATCCTCCTTTCTACTCAAATTTCCCTCTCTCTCCAAACCAATTATGTTTATCTTTCAAAAATAAATATCCCTACTTAATTATATTATCCACATAATATAATTATCTATCCCTACTTAATTATATTATCCACATAATATAATTATCTTACCTTCAAAATTTAATTAATTATACAATCAACTATATAATTAATCAAATTTTCTCAAATACAACCAATTAATTCATTAACTCCAAACACTAAAATAATTAGATATTTTCCTAATATCTCATAAAATCCAATCTTCATAAATCAAATAAATCAACCAAATAACACCAAAAATTACCAAATTTAAACTTAAGATAATTAAAAATAAATTTACCTTAAATTTGGGGCATTACACAACGGAACCAATGATCCAAACTGAAGAATTGATGAGTGAAGTAGAGACAAGTATTTGCTATGTGGGTAGTTTATGCTTTGGAATTTTCACCATTTTATGAAGCATTAAGATGTGTTTGAAGCACACTCAAGAGTTATGAGTATTGATCATTATTAAGGCTTTCAAAAAAACGTAAATTGATTACCTTTGGGAGCTTCTACCATCTTTTCATTTTTAGTTTGAGTAGAGTTACTCTGCCTCTGATATACTGAATTATTATTTGCCAATCTATATCCTTGTGGACATCCATGTAATCTGTATCATTTATCAGCAATATGGCCTCTGTACCCATAGTTAGTGCATATTGGTAGTGTGTCTTTCTTTTTGGATCTTTCAGGATTGAATCTTTTCTCAGCACTAGTCATCAAAGCGATGCTTTTAATAGAAGGAGAGGATTCAATGGATCTTTGTCTTTAACTTGGATGATGATACAAAACACCTTAGTTATTGGCGGTAAGGGATCAATGAGCAAAATTTGTGCTCGGATTTGGGAGTAAGATTCGTTCAGCCCCATAAGGAATATCATCACGAATTCAACATTTAGAAATTCAATCATCTTCTTTGACCCTTCACATGTACATTCATCCATGGGTCTATGTTATATTTATTTTAGATATAATATTATTATAATGTGGTCCAATTGCATAATATGTTATTTATCTTTTTTGGGTTGATTATTAGGTCCATTAGGTTAAAAGATAATGCCCTAATTAAACACTATGATGGGTGATGTATATAAATAGAACCTTAAGGATTAGTCCTCTCACTACCTCATTAAGTAGTTTATTCTTCCCATCAAGAAACCTAAATTAAGTTATAAAGGAAGTTCAGGTGAGAGAAACACAATTCCTTAAGAAGATTATTCATGGATCAAGGTATGTTGTTTTTTAACTAAATTTAATTTGTAAAATCATCTAGTTCAAATATCTTGATACTTATTGTTATATAGAATGTTAGGGTTTTATTGTATAATCATTAAACTAAAGTTTGCAGTCTATACTCAACGAGTTCTTTCCAAATAGTAGTAAACTTTGCCTAATATATTTCAACTGAAAGGTTTCCTTGGGTAGTGGTTACTAAATCTTTTCGTAGTTGGTATATATGTAGCCCATTAGATTGCCTGTATTTTTCCTTTAATTCATCCCACATTTCTTTAACGCTTCCATTGTAGACTAAGCTGGCAGCAATTTCTTTTGAAATGGAATTGATGATCCATGAAGCTATCACATCATTATTACATTTCCATGCCGAAAGAAGATTACCTTATGATGGTTTTTAGATCGCACCTGTTATGAAGCCAATTTTATTCTTCCCTGCTAACGCAAGTTTCATTGCTTTGCTTCACGAAGAACAAATTGCTTGATCCTGCAAGTGTTGTGGATGCTAGGTTGGTGGTCGGAATAATGGAGTGGTGAAGAATGAAAGGGTTTAATTGGGCATCGAGTTCAGAAGAGGTAATCGGAGTTGAGGCATTGGAACTTTCAGACAGTGAACTCTCAGATGTTGTCATGGTGAAGATTGCACGAGGGTAATATGACCGTTCGGATAAAAAGAATATCAATTCTCTCTTTGTAGAAAACGCTCTGATACCATATCAAATAAGAGAGGTATGTTCTTGAAAAAGTCTTTCTTATTATTTGTACATGATATTTACAACATTCAAGTTCGTATATAGAAGAACTTGCTAACTTCTTCTTAATTAACAACTAATAACTACAAAACAGAACGTGACTAACTTGAACTAATCAAACTGTTATAACAAACTAACAGTTTTATTGTTAATAATCTGCACACATTTTAAATAAAAGCTTAATTCTCTTACAATTCTTTCTTCTTAGTTTTTAGACATACAAAATCAAGAAAAATATGAAAAACCAAACGAAATCAAAAGGGGAATTTGTCACCAATATATTCACATTTTGCAAAAAAGTCCGATACAAAAAAGTACCCATGTCTAAAAGAATCGTCTTTCCTTAATATTTTGAAAGATTTAGATAGAAGACTTACTTTGAACATGAATTTACAAAAATGTCTCAAAATTTCATTAATTTTCTAAACTAAGGTTCGAGATTTTTAATGACCATTTTATTTCTTACATTAATTACACATAATATATTTTCAAAAAAAAATTATATAGTAATATATACAATTATTAACTTATATCACATTTAATATGAATCTTAAAATTTATCTATTTTATAAATTAAATATACAATAATTTAATCTTATTTTTATCATATTAAATGCAAATTAATTATGGTATATATTTTAGTCAAATTTGGTGGTGATATATTGAACATTTTCTACAAGAGTAATGTTTTTGTCTTAATTGCACATTGAATAAATGTTTTCTATCTACGGTTTACTACTTCCAGTGTGATCTTTTACCATTTTTTCGTCCACTTTATATTGTCTTTCACCTGATTTCGTTTGATTTGATTCAAATTCCAATCAATATTTATTTTTTCGATCATCTCCTATTTGGCGTCTTTCACTATTTTTTCGTCCACTTATCCAGTAAGTACATATATCATATTATTTTATCTGTTTAAGTTTTCGATAAAAAAAAATCACTGTGAATTTTTCGGTCATCTCCTTCAATTATTAGTTTCATATTATTAATTTTCTTTCTTGAATTATGAAATATAGTATACAATATATAATGAAGTTCTTGTCACTTTCTTAGTATATGCAATTGCATTTTTAAAATGATTCTATGTTGTGTTAGTTCATTATGTACACTTCCATTTTTATATGATTTTTATAAGAATACATAAGTAGTGACACATATTTATTATATACTAGTGCATATTTCAAATATTGTTTTTATATGATCATTATATACTTATGCATATTTGCAATGACACGCAAGCAGTAATTCATATATTTGTATTATTTCTTGTCAGGTATGCACACATACATTATTATATAAAATTATGTTAAATATATGGGGTATATAATGATATATTTAAATCGAAAACAGTTTCAATCATGGTAAGATTTTACAAATTAATTTCCAATATATGAAAATTATTGCAACTTTGATGAAATATAATAAGTATATATCATAAATTATTAAATTACATGGAACATATGAAAAATAATGCAAAACAAAAGAAAATGACATGATATATATTGCCATGTACCCAAGACGACGTGGAGCGACCGACATCCTTTAAAAAAGGGTTAATTTTAAAAACCAAAAAAAGGGTGTCGCCATTAATCTTTTTTACAGTGTGATTGATCACTGAAATAAAGTAAATAATTTTAAATAAAATAAAAAAAGATATATGAAAAAAAACTAGAGTTGAGTAAGGGAGTCATTTGTGTACGGAAAATGTATTAGCACCGCGTAACACCCGTTTAGAAAATGGTGACCAAATTTAATATCTTGAATAAAATTCATTTAGAAAAACAAAGATTTTTTATATATATATCTTATTTCATTGCTGATTACTCCAATATTTGAACCATTGATCCCATAAAATAAGTGGAATATATTTCATTAATTAGACTATATTGAGAAAAAATTCCTCACCTTAAGAGAATGAGAAATTATTACAATTTCTCTAAGTCTATCATAGGCTAGTCTTCGAATAAAGATTTTTTTTAAAACATTGATTAAATTCATTTTTTCTTTGGATCAAATCTTGACTCGAACTCTCAGAGATATTGATCCACCACCTCAAGAATCTAGAAATAACGGACTCCCAAAAATTTTTAAATTCCATTGTAGGATATTTTTTACCGAAATCGATGTGGGTTATTAAAAAAAGTTGATTAAGAAACCTTATGAAATATAAATTTAATTTTGAACTTGGGAAATACTTAAAGAATATACTTTAGAAAAATGGTTATTAAAAAAGAAAATTTAAGAAAGATTTCAAAATCAATTGTGATTTAAGTTAAAATATTTTATAACTTCAAGAAATTTTAAATAAAGGTCAAATAGAGAAAGATGCACAATATAACCAAACAAAATCAAATATACCGCATAACAAAGTAAACATGTAACATAAGGTTTTATTTTAAAAAAATTATTGGGGATCGATCTTGAACTCTCAAAGAACCGATCACCTCACTTCAAGAATTAAGAAATAGCAGACTCCCAGATATTTCTAATTTCGTCATCGGAGTTTTTATGGAAGAAAAGTAAAGAAAAATAATAATGTAAGGAAAGAAATCACGTTAATCAACTAATGCAAAACAATATTTTAGTATTATCAAAATAAATTTAATATATGATATCAATGCATGCATATACGTATTTAAGATCATATAATAATAATTATTATGATAATAATGAAAATAAGTTAAAAGAAAAACAAAAGAACCATAATAACGATAAACAAAATAAGGAAAGAAGAAGAAAGGAAAAACAAACAAAAAGAAAAAAACTAAATGAATTAATAAACAAACAAATAAATAAAAGAAAAATCTAAATAAATAAATAAAAGAGAAAAAAAGAAACGGGGTTGCGGCAAGGTTGCCGCATAAAAAAATTGTAAACTAATAATGATGATAATAACAACACCACCTCTAATAATAATAGTAGTAAATTAAAAAAATTTAAAATAGATAAAGAATCTAAATAAATAAATTAATAATAATAATAATAAAAAGACAGAGGGTGGTGGCAACAATGCCCCCGCCTGATGAAAAGTAAAAAAGAATTATATTATAACAATAATAGGAAAATTTTCATAGATATAACAAAATTCTAAACTATTACGACCGTATAACAAGCCATTAAAGCAAATTATTTTTTTTAGACTTCCTTATTTTCCGTTACTCTTTTATAACGATCTTTTAAAATCAGATAGTTCTTCTTCTCGATTTTTTCTGATTTTTTCACGATCGTCGTTTTCGAGTTATTCTTGTCTCTTTTATATATATTTCATCTTGATCATTCTTTCTCTTGTTCGTAATTTTGTACAACATTCTTTCTCGTATTCATCATCTTCCATCATATCGTTTCTCTTCTTGTCATCTTGGACAATCAAGATCGTCTATATTGTTTTGTTAATACTGCCTCAGTGATTTGGTTTCGGTGAGTATTCTAAATATTTTTTTTTGTTTGAACTATTTAGTTTATTATAAAATTTCGTTCAGAATTATATATTTCGGCGTCGAGATATAATGTTTAGAATATGTAGGTATTAATGTAAGACATCCTGTATTTCGTTATAAATATCATTGAAGATTTTGATGATTGTTTACGTCGAACTAAGAATTTATATTTGAGTATGAATGTCGTTTTTGTTTTTTGTTGTTTGTAAGAATTTAAAGTTTTTTTTTTTCATTTAGAACTTTTAAGAACCATAGTAAGAATTGTGTATTTCATTATGAAGATCAATAGTTTGAAGTTTTTCACGATAATTTTCATTGAATTACTTGATCGTTTACCTCTATCAACATCATTGTTTATCTATATAGAGACGATTGATTTGCTATATGAACACGATCGTTCATCTTGATGAACACGAAAATTTTCAATATTTTGTATTATCAACGTCTTTAAACGATTGTGTATCTAAGTCAACACTATCGTTTAGTTTATTCTATATGATGGTTTAATTTATTTTATACGATCGTTTATTGTTGTTAAATGATCGTTTAGTATTTATTATTTTTTTTGCACGATCGTTTATTTATTTTTTGTATTGTGTTTATTTTTATTGTTTAGTACATTTTATTCTCTTATTCTGTGATAGATATCTATATAATTCTTCCTTTTACCATTAAATATTTAGTTATATATTTTTTTTCAGATTAGAATGTCTATTCCTATTGTTGTTTTTTATGGAGGTCAATAGAATGGCTACAATGTTTATGAGAATTACTCATTGTTCGAAATTTTGGTAGATATGCAAGTCAGGTTTAATTCTTTGATTGCTTTGACATGAGAACAAATTGATTTAGATGAATCCGTAGAATTATCTGTTTTACTTGATTTTGGTAAAAACCAATGTTCAAACTATGATGCCAATAAAGAAAGACAATGATGTTGCTTGGTATTTAACTTTTTCTAAAGATGCAACTAGTAAACATCCATTAGTTGTCCATGTAAGTCTTAAGTGTTTGGCAATGTCTTCTTCATCTAGTAGTGTACGGAAGAATATTGATATGTCACTGAATATAGGTTCTTCTTCTTCTGTTTCAAATGATGAACTTATAAGAGACATCTCTTATTATTTTGATTTGAAGGAAAAATGTTTATTTGAAAGTAAAGAAGTGCTTTCAAAGTATTTTTGCATTATAGCAGTGAAGACCAACTTTCAATTTAGGACCACAGTATCAAATTTGAGGTCTCTTAGATTTAGATGTCTCCAAGAAGGCTGCAAATGATATATTCGGGCATCTCGTTATAAGAAAGTGATTTGTGGATGCTACGAAAATACACTTCTAACCATGATTGTTCATTGAGTATTGCTCAAAGTCCTCACTTGCAAGCTTCTTCAATAGTAATTGGCAATTGTTTAATAGATGATTTTAGATTCATGTCTACTGATCGTTCCATTCCTAAAGATATTGTGCATAAGGCTCGTACAAATCTTGGAGTTAATATAAGTTACCAAAAAGTTTGGAGGGCAAAAGAACATATGGTAAAGATATTACAGAGTGACGCGGTTGAATCATATGCATTGATTCCAAGATTCTTTGATAAATTAGTTTAATCTAACCCAGGTATGATTAGTTTTGTATATCAAATTTAAATTCATTTGCAGATAGATGTGGATAGACTAATATCACAGTCTATATAGATAGACCAATATTACCATCTTTCACGTTCTTTCTGTTCTTTTTTGTTTGTGTTAATAGAAGTGTGTTTTTAATTATTATAGGTATATGCACTGCTTTAGAAATGGATGATAGTGGTTATTTTAAGCTTTGCTTTATGGCTTTTGGTGCATCAATTGAGGGGTGAAAATATTGTAGACCTATTAATTCTATTGATGGGACATTTTTGAAGTATAAGCTTGGTGGCATCCTATTAATAGCCTTATCATAAGATGGTAACAACCAAATTTTCCCTTTTGCTTTTGTCATTGTAGATTTTGAAAATGATGTATCATGGACATGGTTTTTTGAAAAGATACGAGGTAGTTTTTCAAAACGGGATAATTTAGTGATTGCTTCTGATAGCCATCTTAGCATCCCTAAAGGAGCTTTAAGAGTGTTTCCTGATGTTGAATATTGTGTGTGCACAAAACATCTTTTAAGTAACTTGAAACTCCATTTTAAGGATCCACTACTTGATAAATATTTATTTAGACGTGCTTATGCCTACATCATTTGTGAATTTGAATACCACATGAAATGCATGGAGTCCGTTTGTTCAAATATCAAAGATTATCTTAGTAGTGTTGTTTTTGAGAAGTGGTCTCGGACATATTCACGTAGACGAAGGTAAAGAATGATGACATCAAATTGTGTCGAAAGTGTAAATTCAGTGTTTAAAGATCTTAGAGAACTACCTGTGGCTATGATGCTTAGTTCAATTAGGGATGTATTGCAAAATTGGTTTTATGAACGAAGTAAAGTTGCTTCTACAATGAAGAGTCGTTTGACTTCTTGGGCTGAGAACGTTCTGAATTTAGAACATGAAAAGTCGAGAAGATTATTGGTAAGATTTTTTTTTTATCTCGAACAGTTAGAGATAGATTGCTATCTTTGTCTATCTGATAAATAAAGATAGCAATTTTTCTTTTCCTGTCTCAGATAAGCACATATAGATTGTTATCTATATATATCTAATGTATACAGAGATTGAAATCTATTTGTAATTATTTTATTAATTTTTCTTATTTGTCTTATGTATTAGGTTGATCCAATTAGTACGATTGAATACCAAGTACCGGATGGAAATCAACAGTTTATTGTGAAGTTAAACATGTGATGTTGTAGTTGCCGAGTATAGGATGTTGAAGAAATTCCTTGTGTGCATGCTCTTGCTGTTATACAAATGCTTAATTTAAATATCTATTCTTATGTATATGAGTTTTATTATAGAGAAACACTATCAGCAACATAGAGTGGTTGTATTCTACCTGTTGGATCTTATTTCGATTGGAGAGTTGTAGATTCTATCATGAAAATATTACCTACAGTCTTTAAACGACAAGCTGGAAGACCAAGAAAACAAAGAATTCCATTTGTTGGTGAATTTAGTAGTTTAACCAGATGTTCCAATTGTAATCGTAAAGGACATAATAGTAGGATTTGTAAGCAAGGTTTGAACAATTAATAAAAATGTGTAATCTATTTCTTTCATTATTATGTATAAACGTTTGATATTAAAGTTGATGAAGATTTTGTAACGACCCAACTTTCTGGACTAAGCTGAGGTCACTACTCAGTACTAAGACTCGACCACACAAAACAAAATTCATAACGGACCGATTACGATTTCTTAAAACGTTAGAAATATTACAAAAACAGTATCGGGCCCTATTTTAAATCACAGTCACAAAAGTTTCAAATAAAAACTCAGGTCATCAACTCAAAATCACAAAACCAAATGTTATAACAAAATACATCAACGGAAGCAATAAGAAAATCAGACGCGTCCATATGGCCTTCACGCGTCCTTCCTGCCTCTCGTCGGTCTGCCCCTCGCTGTGTCCCTACCTGAAAAGTTTAAGAAGAGAAAAGGGTGAGTATAAACATACCCAGTAAGGGACCCACTACTGGGCCCGTTTGGGAACAACAGTTAACTTCCTATTTAGGGGTACCCTACATAACAGTCTAGTGCTTCCGTAGAACGCACATATCAGTCTCGTGATCCCGAAGGATACACCTATCAGTCTAGTGATCTCGAAGGATGCACATATCTGTCTAGTGCTCCCGAAGGATGCACATATCAGTCTAGTGCTCCCGAAGGATGCACATATCAGTCTAGTGCTCCCGAAGGATGCACATATCCGTAAGGTACACTACCCCATAGATGAAGCTAACCGTTACCCCTCAGTCCATACTAAACCGTCTACCACAGTCATACCCCATCAACACTCATATTACAATTTTGCCATAGGCTTTGCCAGTCAAATAGTATAGGTTTAACAACTACACCCTCAGTTGCTATACGCGTTTCCAATTCGCACACCATTATGGTAACCCATAGACCCAATCAACTAATCAATCAAAATCGGACTCACTGTCCTTCCCCGTCCAAACTCCATGATCAATGTCCAGACCAATGACTACCACGTACCTAACCGTAACTTCAAGGTCCATCGACATACAATTCCAATCTACAACGTAGCCCATTAACATAACCACACTATACCGAACATCCAGCATCGGGGTCTACTAGGAAGTAACTCCTTATACCCGATAGCACACAAGCTACAACTAGCGGTCGCGTTACCTTTAGATCAGACAAGAGTGTAGTACTAATGCTTGAAAGTCAAAACACACATATATTCATTCGGTACAGTTACTAACGTGTAATCCCCTGCGAACTACTACGTTTCCAGCCTTAATCCGAGGTCCAGTAGTAGGAAACCCTTACCTGATACTCGGTTATGCCCCTCGATCGAGTCCACGCTCAACGGGTCCACCTAAACGAAAACACGAAAGTTTTAATCGATGATACTAGTAGGAGTCATTTTATATGGTCCTAAGCAACATCCGTTGACTTACCCCAAGGAAAGGAAAGCTATATCCAAACAAGCCTGCCGCGGAACCCGAGAACTTAAACGTCAACTCCTTAATACCTTCAAGGGAGAAAAAGGTGGGACCAAATCTTATTCCAATATTCAAATTTCGAATCGGACGTAGCAATATTAGGAAATCCATCAAAATAATCCTTACCAAAGACTCACTGTGACCCGAAGTGGAGGGAGGAAAATATGGCTTAGGTGGCTCGGCTCGGCTTGGCTCACCCTCGGCTCGGCTCGGCTTGGCTTTGGCTCACGGCTCGACTCACGGGTCGGCTCGGCTCGGCTTACGGCTCGGCTCAACTCAGCTTATGGCTCGGTTCGACTCGGTTTGTGACTCGCGGCTCGGCTCACGGCTCGGCTCGCGGCTTGTGGCTCGCGACTCGGCTCACGGCTTGTGGCTCGCGGCTCGGCTCAACTCGGCTTACGGCTCGGCTTGTGGCTCACGGCTCGGCTCACGGCTTGTGGCTCTCGGCTCGGTTCGGTTCAGCTATTGCACGCATCGGCTCGATCGGCTCGGCTTGCTTGATTCGGCTCGACTCGATCGTTTGCAGTCGGCGCACACGCGACGGCTGTTTTCCCTCTGTTTCACTCGACGACGGCCGGAAGGGGGAAGCACGACGAAAATGGAAGGACAGCTTGTTCGAGTGCACGAGATGAAGAGAGAGAGAGAGAGAGCATCGGAGATGACAGAGATGAAGGGAGAGAGAGCGTCGGACCGATCTGGGAGGACCCGTCGACAGCTAGCCGTGCGCGGACAACATTGCGAGGCAACGACGACGAAGATGAAGGAGGCGGTGCTGGCGCTGTCGGAAAAGAAGGAGAAGATTGAGGAGAATGGTGGTGGCGTCGGATGGAGAAGAGAATGAAGAAGAAGGAGAAGACCGTCGGGGAAAGGAAGAAGAAGAACTGGGGGGGGGGGGGGCGGCGGCGCAAGGAAGAGAAAACGAAAATGGATGAGGGGGGGGGGGGGTGCCGCGCGCGCCTTAGGGTTTTTTTTTTTTAAAAAAATATGATTATATATATATATATATATATTAACTTATAATAATTATAAATAATAATAATAATAATAATACTAATAATAATAATAATAAAAACTAATATTAATATTAAATTATATATATAAAGATTAAAATAAATAATAATAATAATAATAATATAATTAATATTATATAAATTTATAAATATTAATTTAGGAATTTCAGAAATTACTCAAAAATTTAAAATTTCCAAAAAATTTACGCAAAACGATAAAAGTTTACCTCGAAAATTCGGGGCGTTACATTCTTCCCTCCTTAGGGAACTTTCGTCCTCGAAAGTTTTATCCCTCGAACAGTTCGGGATAACGGGACCTCATGTCATCTTCTCGCTCCCATGTAGCCTCTTCCACCCGGTGATTCCGCCATAAGACTTTAACTAAAGGAATTTCTTTATTCCTCAACGTTTTCACCTCTCTAGCCAGCACCTCAACGGGTTGTTCAGTATAGCTCAAGTTTTCATCAATCTCCAGTGGCTCGTAATCCACTACATGGGATGGATCTGACACGTACTTCCTCAACATAGAAACATGAAACACATCATGAACTGTCGAGAGTGATGGTGGCAACACCAAGCGATAAGCCACAGGGCCAATCCGCTCCAGAATCTCAAACGGCCCAACAAAACGGGGACTCAACTTTCCCCTCCTTTCAAATCGTAAGACACCTCTCATAGGTGCTACCTTTAGGAACACCTTGTCCCCTACCTCAAACTCAAGATCCTTCCGCCTCACATCAGCATAACTCTTCTGCCTACTCTGAGCGGTAAGCATGCGTGATCTAATCTTCTGTATCGCTTCGTTAGTAGACTGAACTAACTCAGGACCCATCAATCTCTGCTCACCCACCTCACCCCAGCAAACCGGGGATCTACAACATTTGTCGTACAAGGCCTCAAATGGTGCCATGCCAATAGTAGCCTGATAACTGTTGTTATAAGCAAATTCCATCAAATGCAAGTGGGAGTCCCAGCTACCTGGAAATTCCAATGCACACGCTCGCAACATATCCTCTAAGACTTGGTTCAGACGCTCAGTCTGACCGTCAGTCTGTGGATGGAAAGCTGTACTAAAGTCTAACCTCGTGCCCATAGCAGTCTGCAAACCCCTCCAGAATTTGGAAGTGAAACGGGCATCTCTATCAGAAACAATCGACACTGGCACCCCATGTAATCTCACTATCTCAGACATGTACAGCTGTGCCCACTTACTAGCAGTATAGGTGGATTTACCCGGAACGAAGTGCGCTGATTTGGTAAGTCTGTCCACCACAACCCAAATCACTGTAAAACCCCTCAGAGTTCTCGGCAGTCCTGTGATGAAATCTATGGACACGTTTTCCCACTTCCATTCCGGTACGCTCAAGGGTTGTAATAAACCCGCTGGTTTCTGCCTTGGTGCCCTAACCTGCTGACACACTAAGCATCTACTAACAAATTCTGCTATCTCCCTCTTCATGTTACGCCACCAATAAACCCGCTTCAGGTCCTGATACATCTTCGTACTACCTGGGTGCATGGAAAATGGGGAACTGTGAGCCTCAGATAATAATTCTGTCTTAACCGCACTATCTGACGGCACACAGAGGCGTCTCTCAAACAAAAGTCCACCATCAGAGGATATGGAGAACTCAACCGCTTGCCCTGCCTCTACTAGGCCACTTTTCTCAACCAAATAAGGATCGTTACTCTGAGCATCAATGATCCTTTGCCTCAAAGTCGGTTGTACCGTCAACTGGGCTAACTGCATAGTGACTGCCCCCACCGACACTACAATCTCAGCCCGCTCGAGATCCCGATGCAATGGGGCCTGTCGGGTAATAAGTGCTGCTGAATGTGATACCTTTCTACTAAGAGCATCAGCTACCACATTTGCCTTGCCCGGATGATACAGTATCTCACAATCGTAATCCTTCACTAACTCAAGCCATCTTCGCTGTCTCATATTCAATTCCTTCTGAGTAAAGAAGTATTTCAAGCTCTTATGATCCGTGAAGATCTGTATCTTTTCACCATATAAGTAATGCCTCCATATTTTCAAAGCAAAAACCACTGCTGCCAACTCTAAATCATGTGTAGGGTAGTTCTGCTCATGACTCTTCAACTGACGAGACGCATAAGCAACCACCTTACCCTGCTGCATCAAAACACAACCCAAACCCTTCTTGGAAGCATCACTATAAATCACAAAACTGCCAGAACCATCAGGTACAGTAAGAACCGGTGCGGTAACTAGCTTCTGTTTAAGGTTCTGGAAACTGTCCTCACATGCCTTGCTCCAAACAAAAGGAGCTCCCTTCCTGGTCAACTGAGTGAGAGGAGTAGCTATACGAGAAAAGTTCTCCACAAACCGTCGATAATAACCTGCTAAACCCAGAAAGCTACGAACCTCACTGACAGTGGAAGGTCGGGTCCAACCGGTGACTGCCTCTATCTTAGCTGGATCCACAGAGACCCAGCCTTAGAAACCACGTGACCCAGAAAGGACACCTGCTTCAGCCAAAACTCGCATTTCGAGAACTTTGCATACAACTTATTATCCCGAAGTGTTTGCAAAACCATACGTAAATGCTTCTCATGTTCGGCCTCCGTCTTGGAGTATATCAAGATATCGTCGATAAACACGATCACAAAAGTATCTAGGAACTCCCTAAACACTCTGTTCATCAAGTCCATAAACACTGCCGGAGCATTCGTCAAACCAAAAGACATCACAATAAACTCGTAGTGTCCATATCTGGAACGAAATGCTGTCTTCGGTACATCACCATCCTTAATCCTCAGCTGATGGTATCCCGACCGAAGATCAATCTTAGAGAACACTGTGGCTCCCTGTAACTGGTCAAATAGATCGTCGATCCTGGGCAAGGGATATCTGTTCTTTACGGTTACCTTGTTCAACTCCCTATAGTCAATGCATAGACGCATCGATCCATTCTTCTTCTTAACAAATAAAACTGGCGCACCCCAAGGTGACACGCGTCCTATTTTAAATCACAGTCACAAAAGTTTCAAATAAAAACTCAGGTCATCAACTCAAAATCACAAAACCAAATGTTATAACAAAATACATCAGCGGAAGCAATAAGAAAATCAGACGCGTCCATATGGCCTTCACGCGTCCTTCCTGCCTCTCGTCGGTCTGCCCCTCGCTGTGTCCTTACCTGAAAAGTTTAAGAAGAGAAAAGGGTGAGTATAAACATACCCAGTAAGGGACCCACTACTGGGCCCGTTAGGGAACAACAATTAACTTCCTATTCAGGGGTACCCTACATAACAGTCTAGTGGTTCCGTAGAACGCACATATCAGTCTCGTGATCCCGAAGGATACACCTATCAGTCTAGTGATCCCGAAGGAGGCACATATCGGTCTAGTGCTCCCGAAGGATGCACATATCGGTCTAGTGCTCCCGAAGGATGCACATATCGGTCTAGTGCTCCCGAAGGATGCACATATCGGTCTAGTGCTCCCGAAGGATGCACATATCAGTCTAGTGCTCCCGAAGGATGCACATATCAGTCTAGTGCTCCCGCAGGATGCACATATCCGTAAGGTACACTACCCCATAGATGAAGCTAACCGTTGCCCCTCAGTCCATACTAAACCGTCAACCACAGTCATACCCCATCAACACTCATATTACAATTTTGCCATAGGCTTTGCCAGTCAAATAGTATAGGTTTAACAACTACACCCTCAGTTGCTATACGCGTTTCCAATTCGCACACCATTATGGTAACCCCTAGACCCAATCAACTAATCAATCAAAATCGGACTCACTGTCCTTCCCCGTCCAAACTCCATGATCAATGTCCAGACCAATGACTACCACGTACCTAACCGTAACTTCAAGGTCCATCGACATACAATTCCAATCTACAACGTAGCCCATTAACATAACCACACTATACCGAACATCCAGCATCGGGGTCTACTAGGAAGTAACTCCTTATACCCGATAGCACACAAGCTACAACTAGCGGTCGCGTTACCTTTACATCAGACAAGAGTGTAGTACTAATGCTTGAAAGTCAAAACACACATATATTCATTCGGTACAGTTACTAACGTGTAATCCCCTGCGGACTACTACGTTTCCAGCCTTAATCCGAGGTCCAGTAGTAGGAAACCCTTACCTGATACTCGGTTATGCCCCTCGATCGAGTCCACGCTCAACGGGTCCACCTAAACGAAAACACGAAGGTTTTAATCGATGATACTAGTAGGAGTCATTTTATATGGTCCTAAGCAACATCCGTTGACTTACCCCAAGGAAAGGAAAGCTATCTCCAAACAAGCCTGCCGCGGAACCCGAGAACTTAAACGTCAACTCCTTAATACCTTCAAGGGAGAAAAAGGTGGGACCAAATCTTATTCCAATATTCAAATTCGAATCGGACGTAGCAACATTAGGAAATCCATCAAAATAATCCTTACCAAAGACTCACCGTGACCCGAAGTGGAGGGAGGAAAATATGGCTTAGGTGGCTCGGCTCGGCTTGGCTCACCCTCGACTCGGCTCGGCTCGGCCTTGGCTCAGGGCTCGACTCACGGCTCGGCTCGGCTCGGCTTGCGGCTCGGCTCAACTTAGCTTACGGCTCGGTTCGGCTCGGCTTGTGACTCGCGGCTCGGCTCGCGGCTTGTGGCTCGCGGCTTGTGGCTCGCGGCTCGGCTCACGGCTCGGCTCGCGGCTTGTGGCTCGCGGCTCGACTCGCGGCTCGGCTCAACTCGGCTTACGGTTCGGCTTGTGGCTCACGGCTCGGCTCACGGCTTGTGGCTCTCGGCTCGGTTCGGTTCAGCTATTGCACGCATCGGCTCGATCGGCTCGGCTTGCTTGATTCGGCTCGACTCGATCGTTTGCAGTCGACGCACAGGCGACAGCTGTTTTCCCTCCGTTTCACTCGACGACGGCCGGAAGGGGGAAGCACGACGAAAATGGAAGGACAGCTTGTTCGAGTGCACGAGATGAAGAGAGAGAGAGAGAGAGCATCAGAGATGACGAAGATGAAGGGAGAGAGAGCGTCGGACCGATCTGGGAGGACCCGTCGACAGCTAGCCGTGCGCGGACAACATTGTGAGGCAATGACGACGAAGACGAAGGAGGCGGTGCTGGCGCTGTCGGAAAAGAAGGAGAAGATTGAAGAGAATGGTGGTGGCGTCGGATGGAGAAGAGAATGAAGAAGAAGGAGAAGACCGTCGGGGAAAGGAAGAAGAAGAACTGGGGGGGGGGGGGCCGGCGGCGCAAGGAAGAGAAAACGAAAATGGATGAAGGGGGAGGGGGGTGCCGCGCGCGCCTTAGGGTTTTTTTTTAAAATATTATTATATATATATATATTAACTTATAATAATTATAAATAATAATAATAATAATAATAATAATACTAATAATAATAATAAAAACTAATATTAATATTAAATTATATATATAAAGATTAAAATAAATAATAATAATAATAATAATATAATTAATATTATATTATTATTATATAAATTTACAAATATTAATTTAGGAATTTCAGAAATTACTCAAAAATTTAAAATTTCCGAAAAATTTACGCAAAACGATAAAAGTTTACCTCGAAAATTCGGGGCATTACAGATTTAATATTGTTTAGACATTAGTGTGGTATATATAAACGATCGCTTAATATCGTTTACATGTATTAAGAAGATCGTTTAGACTTTACTAAATGATCGTGTGATTTGCATCGCATGATCGTTTAGGCTTCATAATTGTATGTTTATATATAGTTTAGGAAATAAATTTGACTTAAGTACGTGGTGGTCTATGATGCCTTACATGATCGTTTAGATTAATCGGAAAATACGCGATCGTTTAGACATTAATGTGGTATATATAAAACGATCACTTAAAGTTATATGCACGATCTTTTACATTTCTCTACACGAATGTTTTTATATCTTTATACAATTTTTTCTGATATATCTATCTAAACGAATACAAACATTCAGTCAAAAGTTGATTAAAATTAAAAAGTAAAAATTGTACATGTACATCAATCGAAACAAACATTTTATTACCAATAGAATTTATTTGCCCAAAATTCTACTGCATATTGTTGTCTAAATAGTTTCATGTTATCCATAATTAGACAATTACGGTCTGCATTTGTTACAAGACATTCAACAAATTTGGCACAAAAAATTCCGAAATTTAATGAAGTGCCTTTTTGTAATGTGGTATTAGTTTTTAGTATTGGCCAAAGGCCATACCTGAAATGTTTTTTTTTGTGCATGTATTCTAATAACAATTGGCAGTGAGGGGATGCATCGTGCAAGTATTGCAACAGCTACATCAATAAGTTTTTGTTCAATATATTTTGACATTGAGTCAAATACATAGATCTTGCATTTCTTCATATCAGTTGCAATAGCCAACTAGTGTTCTTTTATGTTGATGCAACCAATCAGATAGTTGACATCTCCCTACCCTTCTTTATTTTGGATTGCACTAATAGCTGAAGAAAAATAGTAACCTAAATCTGCTTCTGACCATAGTGCTAAGTGTGTTGTTGTGTCTGTCCATTTAACTTCCTTATTGTCTACTGTCAACACATGATTATAAAAAAGTCATTGCTTAATTATGAGTTCTTTGTTGATTCCAGTCTGGAAGAACAAATAAACAAATTTAGTCAAAATATAATTATGCAATTTAACTTCTATACAAAAAAAATTAAAGAATAATAACTTACCATAAATGACGAATCTAGTACTGTAAAACTATATTTGCAAAGATGCTTCATATGTAACATCTTATTCTGCACGTGGTACGATAAAAAATCCATGGTCTACAAAAAATTAATTAAACGATCGTTTAATAAATACAAGCGATAGTTTATCAAAGTTCAAGCCATTGTTTAGCAAATACAAGTGATTGTTTACAACATTCTTTTCTAAACTAAACGATCGTGTACAACGTTTTTTGTTCGCTTATCCAGTCAAACGATCATATATTATATATAAACGATCGTTTAGTTAAATATAGAATATTGTATCGATCGTTTAGTTTTATATATAAAATGAAATTTAGAAAGAGTACTTACGTCTTATAGTATCCATGTGTTCTCTTTAAGCTTTTTGAAAAATTTATTCTTTCTGATTTTGAACACTACTGTCCTCTCTTCATTAGTTGCTTTTCTAGATCTCTTCCAAGATAAGTACGCCTTCCACAATTTTGGATCCACTAGCCATACGAGATCATAACTATCTACGTTTCACAATTTGACATCTGGGACAGGTATTATAGGTTTTAATATGACCTCAGTAGATGTTGTGGGTGGATTAACTTGTTGATCAGACACTTATATCTCCTATTTTACATAGCTTCCTTCTTTTTATTGGTTTTTGTTGTTTTTTTTATTTTTTATAATGCACAATGTTAAATAATTAAAAAAAATGATGCAAAGTACTTTAGAGTTCTTATATATACATACCAATTGAGATTCTAAATCAATTGTAGAACTTTGTTTCTCAGTTATTGATTCATTTTCAACCGAAGTAACTGCTTGATCATTTTTTTTTTGTATTTCCTACAATGCATAATATTAGATAAGAAACAAACTGTTAAATGAAAGGACTACATAGTTGTTATGTATACATACCAATTGAGATTCTGTTTTTTTAGCCGAAATAGATGGCTGCACATTGTCAATTGTTAAACTTTGTTCCTCAGTTACTGGTTCTTTTTTTTTGTATCTCAACCAAAGCAACTACTTCATTTTTTTTTTGTATTTTCTACAATACATAATATTAAATAAGAAACAAACTTTTAATTCAAAGGACTACATAGTTGTTGTGTATACATACAAATTGAGATTCTATTTTTTCAACCGAAGTAGATAGCTGCACATTGTCAATTATTAAACTTTGTTCCTCAGTTAATGATTCATTTTCTTTTTGTATCTCAACCAAAGTAACTGCTTCATTATTTTTTTTTGTATTTTCTACAATGCATAATATTAGATAAGAAACAAACTCTTAATTCAAAGGACTACACAGTTGTTGTGTATACATACTAGATGATATTCTTTATTTACATCTAAAATTAATGGTGGCACTTCGTGAATTTTAAAATTTGTTCCAATGGAACTAATGCAAGATGTTTGAGAGTACTTGATGGTAGTATCTCACAAAGTGGAAGTGGTTGACTCATAAGTGGAAGAGTAGTAATCTTTTATGGCAAGTCTTTTTCTTTCTGACTTTGAGCATTTATATTATCTGATATATTTCTTATAGTTAATAGCAAGTCTGCATCCCTTGTAACGCCCCAAAATTTAGGAATTTAATATTATTATCTTAAGTACGATTTTGAGATTTTGGGTGTTATTTAAATGTTGAAGATTTTATCTTATGGAGATTTGATTCTATTGGATAATTTAAAATATCAATTTTTTTTGTTAAGTTGGAATTTATGTTTGTTTTGGTTATGTATGTTTGGGGGTATTTTGGGACTTAAGGACTTAACAATTGTATTGTGAGAATAAGTGTAACGCCCCAACAAACTCGTTTTTGTTCATCTTACTATTAATATTTATGTATGGTCTTGGAAAAGAGAAATTTATTGGGAGAACCTTATCATTTTGAATTTTCCGGTTTATTAAAGTTGGGATTTTCCACTTTTTTTATTATTAAGTATTTTTCTATTATTTTACCTATTTTAGTATTTGGAAATTATTTAGTGGGTTATTGCTAATTGAAAGGAGGGTTGGTTGATTTTGGTGAGATTTGGAGAGAGAGAGGAGATGGTTGGTTTGGGTTATTTAAAGGAAAAGAAAAGAGATATTGTTTTATAAAAAGCCTTGGGTCTCGTGCGTAAAGAAGAAGAGAAAAAAATCAAAGAAAGAAAGAGGGGAAAAGAAAAGAGAAAAAGGGAGAAAAAAATTTTATTAATAAAACCCTAGCCGCCGCACGCCGCCACGAACCCGACCCGCAAAGCCTTCCCCTCTCTGTTCAGCAGCGCAGCCGAGTCTGCAGTCCACCCGAGCCGTCGCCGAGCTTCCAGCCGCGTCGGAAGATTCGTCTAAGCCGATCCACGCACGTCAAACGTCCGCCGGAGCAGCCGTCTCTCGCAGTCGTCGCCCGAAGCCAAGCCGCGTCACCCTTCGCGATCCGCAGCCGATCCGTCAGCCAGCCGCGTCGCGCCGCTTCGATCCGACGTAGCGCAGCCGAAACGTCAGTCTGCAGCCGTCGCCGAGCGAAGCCGTGGTGTAGCCGGACCACCCGCAGCCGTCGCGCCACCCGGATCCGAAAGCTAGCGCCTCGTCGCGTGAGGACCAGACCCGGCCGAAGCCCCCGTGCCGTGACCCGAAGCCCGGCCCGCGTCGTGTGCACCCGCGAGCCGAGCAGCGCCCCCGTGCGAACCGAACGTGCGTAGCCGCTGTACCAAGCCGAGCCGCGCCTGTCTGCACCACGAGCCGCGCCAGTCTGCGCCGCGAGCCGAGCCGATCTTCAACCTCCAAGTCGAGCCGGTCCCTGTCATTTTTCCAGCCGAGCCGCCAAGACTAATTTGGCTCCTTCCATCCAATTTTTGGTAATTAAATTAATTATTTTGGCATTACCCAGTAAGACTCAATGTAATTGGACACTAAATAATTTAATTTGGAATTAAATTAAATTATTTTCCTTAAGGGACGTCTTGGACCAAGTAACTGCTGCAGCGTGGGATTTCTTCAGTGGGGGCTCAGCATTGCAACCTCTTTCTAGGGTAAGTCATTTCAACTGAATTTTGAACCGTTAAGTCGTTGGTGACTTAATTACGAATTTTGGCGTATTAAACAGTTAGGACCTCGTTGCTTGGAAAGCACACTTGCCTCGCGGTTAGAACTCGCCAAGTAAATCTCCAGGTAAGAGATTTCTACTACTAGCTCCATGTTTAGAATTATGAGGTCACGTATACCTGCAATTGTGCATGTTGAGGACTAGACTGTACGATGCATGAAATTAATGATAGTATGATGCGATTGATGGTATGGTTATATTATAGCATGATGTTGTGATGACGAGAACTGTTATGGTTGTACGACGGGTGTCGAGATGGAGAGTGTAATGATGATTTATCTGTTATGTTGTATGATGACGCCATGCGTATGTATACTGCGATTAGGGTACCTGTTAGCTTAACCTGTTAGAGTCGTACCCGCATGGGTGTCCTTCGGGATCACCACCTATTCAGGACTGTGCGGTCCGACGGGACACCAGTCTAGCATGGATATAGATATGACTCGAGTGACTCGACGGGGTCCTCGCATCCCGATTGTCCTAGGTTTCCCCCGGGGCACCGAAGACCAGAGTTACGTTCCTACGGGAGCGCATGTTGCACGTGTTCGGGAACGTGCCAGAGATTGGGTACCAGTTACAGGACTCTGACAGGAAGCTAACAGGCACCTAGTGGGACTAGTAGTGGGTCCCTTACTGAGTATTTTGTACTCACTCTTTTCATGTCATGTTTTCAGGTAGAGGACGAGGTAAGGGCAAAGGCAAGCTGGCGAGCGACCAGAAGTGACCGTGGTGAGCCATAGGGATTTCTGCTTCCGCCTATTCTTGTTTTTGACTTTAGTACCTGAGTTTGAGTATTCTTCACTATTTACCATTTTGGTAGATAGGCCCCGAGTAGGACTTTAGAACGAAACATCATTTTTTTGCATGTTACCTTGTTGGATTTTCATAAATAAATTTCTAAAACCTTATGCGTTTTTACTGAATTTTGTCCTAAACCACTTGTCCTATATTTAGTAATGACTTCGACTCATTATAAGGAGTTGGGCCGTTACAGTTGGTATCAGAGCACAGTGTTTTAGGTTCTGTAGACTGACCTACGATGTAAGTCATTGTTTTGTTTTGGTTTTACTTCACCCTATGGCTATACGGTCCTTCGGCACTCGCCAGGTACGTCTAAAGCCTTGCTAATGTTAAGATTACAATTTTGCCTGAATAGACTAGACCTAGAGATAGGTGTGTTAAGTCCTTGTGGTGAAAAGTTTTGTTGGTGAATTTTAGGGAGAATGCCGCCACGTAGAGGTGCACGCCGAGGAGGTGGTAGGGGAGGCAGAGGAGCCGGTAGTGGCCAGCCGGAGGCACAACCTGCTGCACCGGCGGTCGACCCTAACGCACCAGTCACCCAGGCGGATCTCGCCGCGATGGAGCAGTGTTATCAGGACATGCTGCAAGCTGCTTTGGCTCCTTTCCTCGCTGCCCAGCAGAACCAGGCCGCCCCTGTTCAGGCCCAGACCGTCGTTCCTCTAGCCCCTGAGGAAGCTCAACCCGTACCAGTTCAACTGTCGATCGAGGCTAAGCACTTACGGGACTTTAGGAAGTATAATCCTAAGACCTTCGATGGATCCATGGACAACCCCACAAAGGCCCAAATGTGGTTGACGTCCATAGAGACTATCTTCCGGTACATGAAGTGCCCAGAAGACCAGAAGGTGCAGTGTGCAGTTTTCTTCTTGGAGGATAGGGGCACCGCCTGGTGGGAGACTGCTGAGAGAATGCTGGGGGGCGACGTCAGCAAGATAACTTGGGAGCAGTTCAAGGAGAACTTCTATGCTAAGTTCTTCTCTGCCAACGTGAAGCACGCCAAGCTGCAAGAGTTCCTAAACTTGGAGCAAGGCGATATGACGGTGGAGCAGTACGACGCCGAGTTCGACATGCTGTCCCGTTTTGCTCCCGATGTGGTAAGGGATGAGGCTGCCAGGATGGAGAAATTCGTTAGAGGACTCAGGCTAGACTTTCAGGGCATTGTCCGAGCTCTCCGGCCAGCCACTCATGCTGATGCACTACGTATAGCACTGGATTTGAGCCTGCATGAGAGAGCTGATTCGTCTAAGGCTGCCGGCAGAGGGTCAGCCTTGAGACAGAAGAGAAAGGTGGAGATGCAGCCTGACGTAATACTGCAGCGAACTCTGAGGTCAGGAGGTGTCTTTCAGAGACACCGACGGGAGCTTGCAGCAGCCGAGAGGACTCTGAGAGAGCTACCCGCTTGTACTACCTGTGGGAGAGTCCACGGAGGTCGTTGCTTGGCTGGAAGTGGAGTCTGCTTCAGGTGCAGACAGCTGGGGCACACTGCTGATGTGTGTCCTCGGAAACCCTTTGAGATGACACTGCCCCAGCCTTCTGCTTTCCAGCAGGGGAGAGTTTTTGCCACTACCCGATAGGAGGCCGAGCGAGCTGGTACAGTGGTGACAGGTACGCTCCCAATTTTGGGGCATTATGCTTTTGTACTATTTGACTCTGGGTCATCCCACTCGTTTATATCCTCTGTTTTCGTTCAGCATGTGGGTTTGGAGGTAGAACCTCTGGGTAGTGTTTTGTCTGTTTCTACTCCATCTGGGGAGGTCCTGTTGTCCAAAGAACAAATAAAGGCATGTCGGGTAGAGATAGCGAATCATATGTTAGACGTGACCTTACTAGTGTTAGACATGCAGGATTTTGACGTGATTCTAGGCATGGATTGGCTGTCAGCTAACCATGCAAATATAGACTGTTTTGGCAAGGAAGTTGTCTTTAACCCTCCCTCTGGGGCTAGTTTCAAATTTAGGGGGGCAGGCATGGTATGTATACCCAAGGTCATCTCAACCATGAAGGCTAGTAAACTACTCAGCCAGGGTACTTGGGGCATCTTGGCAAGCGTAGTGGATATTAGAGAGCCAGAAGTTTCCTTATCTTCCGAACCAGTGGTAAGGGAGTACCCTGACGTTTTCCCCGACGAACTCCCAGGACTTCTGCCTCCCAGAGAGGTAGACTTCGCCATCGAGTTAGAGCCGGGCACTGCCCCTATCTCGAGGGCCCCTTACAGAATGGCTCCAACCGAGCTAAAAGAGTTGAAGGTCCAGTTACAGGAGTTGCTGGACAAAGGCTTCATCCGGCCCAGTGTGTCACTTTGGGGAGCCCCAGTGTTGTTCGTGAAGAAGAAGGATGGGTCGATGCGCCTTTGTATTGACTACCGAGAGATGAACAAGGTGACAGTCAAAAACCGCTACCCCTTGCCCAAGATTGATGACTTGTTCGATCAGTTGCAGGGAGCCACTGTCTTTTCTAAGATCGACCTGCGGTCAGGCTATCACCAGTTGAGGATTAGGGACGGTGACATTCCTAAGACGACCTTTCTTTCGAGGTACGGACATTACGAGTTCGTTGTGATGTCTTTCGGCTTGACTAACGCTCCTGCAGTGTTCATGGATTTGATGAACAAGGTGTTTAAGGATTTTCTAGACTCGTTCGTCATAGTCTTCATTGATGACATCCTGATTTACTCTAAAACTGAGGCTGAGCACGAGGAGCACTTGCACCAGGTTTTGGAGACTCTTCGAGCCAACAAGTTGTATGCCAAGTTCTCCAAGTGTGAATTCTGGTTAAGGAAGGTGACGTTCCTTGGCCACGTGGTTTCCAGCGAGGGAGTTTCAGTGGATCCAGCAAAGATTGAAGCGGTGACCAACTGGCCTCGACCGTCCACAGTTAGTGAAATTCGAAGTTTTCTGGGCTTGGCAGGTTACTACAGGAGGTTCGTGGAAGACTTCTCATGTATAGCCAGCCCGTTGACCCAGTTGACTAGGAAGGCAACCTCTTTTGTCTGGAGCTCAGCGTGCGAGAGTAGCTTTCAGGAGCTCAAGCAGAAGCTGGTGACTGCACCAGTCCTGACAGTGCCCGATGGGTCGGGAAACTTTGTGATCTATAGTGATGCCTCCAAGAAGGGACTAGGCTGTGTCCTGATGCAGCAAGGTAAGGTAGTTGCTTATGCCTCCCGCCAGTTGAAGATTCATGAGCAGAACTACCCTACCCACGACTTGGAGTTGGCAGCTGTAGTCTTTGCACTGAAGATATGGAGGCACTACCTGTACGGTGAGAAGATACAGATTTACACCGACCATAAGAGCCTGAAGTACTTCTTCACTCAGAAGGAGTTGAACATGAGGCAGAAGAGGTGGCTCGAGTTGATGAAAGACTATGACTGCGAGATCCTGTACCACCCAGGTAAAGCAAATGTAGTGGCTGACGCGCTAAGTAGGAAGGTTGCACATTCAGCAGCGCTAATCACCAAGCAGACCCCCTTACTCAGAGATTTTGAGAGAGCCGAGATTGCAGTCTCAGTAGGTGAGGTCACCTCACAGTTGGCTCAGTTGTCAGTTCAGCCAACCGTGAGGCAAAAGATCATCGCTGCTCAGCCGAATGATCCTTACTTGGTCGAGAAGCGTCGTATGGTAGAGACAGGGCAAGGTGAGGACTTCTCCATATCCCCTGACGATGGCCTTATGTTTGAGGGACGCTTGTGTGTGCCGGAAGACAGTACAGTCAGGACAGAGCTTTTGATTGAGGCTCACAGTTCCCCGTTTACCATGCACCCTGGGAGTACGAAGATGTACCAGGACTTAAGGAGTGTCTATTGGTGGAGGGGCATGAAGAGGGAAGTGGTAGACTTTGTCAGCAGGTGCTTGGTGTGCCAGCAGGTGAAGGCACTTAGACAGTGTCCAGCCGGGTTGTTGCAACACTTGAGTGTGCCAGGGTGGAAGTGGGAGAGTGTGTCGATGGACTTTATTACGGGACTGCCCAAGACCCTAAAGGGCTATACAGTGATCTGGGTTGTTGTCGACAGACTCACGAAGTCGGCCCATTTCATGCCAGGGAAATCCACTTACACTGCCAGTAAGTGGGGGGCAGTTATATATGACAGAGATTGTGAGACTACATGGAGTACCCGTATCCATCATTTCAGACAGAGACGCTCGTTTCACATCGAAGTTCTGGAAAGGACTTCAACTTGCATTAGGTACGAGGTTAGACTTCAGCACGACATTCCACCCTCAGACTGATGGTCAGACAGAGAGATTGAACCAGATTTTGGAAGACATGCTACGGGCCTGCGTGCTAGAGTTTTCAGGAAGTTGGGACTCCCATCTGCATCTGATGGAGTTTGCCTATAATAACAGCTACCAGGCTACTATCGGTATGGCACCATTCGAGGCTCTGTATGGCAAGTGCTGTAGATCTCCTGTCTACTGGGGCGAGGTTGGAGAGCAGAGGATGCTAGGCCCCGAGTTAGTGCTGACTAACAATGCAGCCATACAGAAGATCCGAGCTCGTATGCTGACAGCACAGAGCAGACAGAAGAGTTATGCTGATGTACGACGTAAGGATCTCGAGTTTGAAGTGGGAGACATGGTCTTTTTGAAGGTAGCACCTATGAAGGGTGTTCTGAGGTTCGTGAAGAAGGGGAAGCTGAGTCCATGCTTCGTAGGGCCGTTTGAGATACTGGAGCGGATTGGCCCCGTGGCTTATCACTTGGCGCTACCCCCTTCTTTTGCTGCAGTGCATGACGTATTCCTTATCTCCATGCTGAGGAAATATGTCGCAGACCCAACACATGTGGTGGACTTCGAGCCACTACAGATCAGCGAGAACTTGAGCTACGAGGAGTAGCCTGCCGAGGTCTTGGCAAGGGAGGTCAAGAAGCTTCGTAGTCGAGAAATTCCACCAGTCAAAGTCCTTTGGCAGAACCATGGAGTGGAAGAGGCCACGTGGGAGAAAGAAGAGGACATGAGAGCTCAGTACCCCGAGCTGTTCGAGGATTAGAACTTTCAAGGACGAAAGTTTTCTAAGGAGGGGAGTATGTAACGCCCCAACAAACTCGTTTTTGTTCATCTTACTATTAATATTTATGTATGGTCTTGGAAAAGACAAATTTATTGGGAGAACCTTATCATTTTGAATTTTCCGGTTTATTAAGTTGGGATTTTCCACTTTTCTTATTATTAAGTATTTTTCTATTTTTACCTATTTTAGTATTTGGAAATTATTTAGTGGGTTATTGCTAATTGAAAGAAGGGTTGGTTGATTTTTTTTGAGATTTGGAGAGAGAGAGGAGATGGTTGGTTTGGGTTATTTAAAGGAAAAGAAAAGAGATATTGTTTTATAAAAAGCCTTGGGTCTCGTGCGTAAAGAAGAAGAGAAAAAAAATCAAAGAAAGAAAGAGGGGAAAAGAAAAGAGAAAAAGGGAGAAATTTTTTTTTATTAATAAAACCCTAGCCGCCGCACGCCGCCGCCGCCGCCGCGAACCCGAGCCGCCAAGCCTTCCCCTCTCTGTTCAGCAGCGCAGCCGAGTCTGCAGTCCACCCGAGCCGTCGTCGAGCTTCCAGCCGCGTCGAAAGATTCGTCTAAGCCGATCCGCGCACGCCGAACGTCCGCCGGAGCAGCCGTCTCTCGCAGCCGTCGCCCGAAGCCGAGCCGCGTCACCCTTCACAATCCGCAGCCGATCCGTCAGCCAGCCGCGTCGCGCCGCTTTAATCCTACGCAGCGCAGCCGAAACGTCCGTCTGCAGCCGTCGCCGAGCAAAGCCGTGGTGTAGCCGGACCACCCGCAGCCGTCGCGCCACCCGGATCCGGAAGCCAGCACCTCGTCGCGTGAGGACCGGACCCGGCCAGAGCCCCCACGCCATGACCCGAAGCCCGACCCACGTCGCGTGCACCCGCGAGTCGAGCAGCGCCCGCGTGCGAGCCGCACATGCGTAGCCGCTGAACCAAGCCGAGCCGCGCCTGTCTGCACCACGAGCCGCGCCAGTCTGCGTCGCGAGCCAAGCCGATCTTCAACCTCCAAGCCGAGCCGGTCCCTATTCTTTTTCCAGCCGAGCCGCCAAGACTAATTTGGCTCCTTCCATCCAATTTTTGGTAATTAAATTAATTATTTTGGCATTACCCAGTAAGACTCAATGTAATTGGACACTAAATAATTTAATTTGGAATTAAATTAAATTATTTTCCTTAAGGGACGTCTTGGACCAAGTAACTGCTGCAGCGTGGGATTTCTTCAGTGGGGGCTCAGCATTGCAACCTCTTTCTAGGGTAAGTCATTTCAACTGAATTTTGAACCGTTAAGTCGTTGGTGACTTAAGTACGAATTTTGGCGTATTAAACAGTTAGGACCTCGTTGCTTGGAAAGCACACTTGCCTCACGGTTAGAACTCGCCAAGTAAATCTCCAGGTAAGAGATTTCTACTACTAGCTCCATGTTTAGAATTATGAGGTCACGTATACCTTCAATTGTGCATGTTGAGGACTAGACTGTACGATGCATGAAATTAATGATAGTATGATGCGATTGATGATATGGTTATATTATAGCATGATGTTGTGATGACGAGAACTGTTATGGCTGTACGACGGGTGTCGAGATGGAGAGTGTAATGATGATTTATCTGTTATGTTGTATGATGACGCCATGCGTATGTATACTGCGATTAGGGTACCTGTTAGCTTAACCTGTTAGAGTCGTACCCGCATGGGTGTCCTTCGGGATCACCACCTATTCAGGACTGTGTGGTCCGACGGGACACCAGTCTAGCATGGATATAGATATGACTCGAGTGACTCAACAGGGTCCTCGCATCCCGATTGTCCTAGGTGTCCCCCGGGGCACCGAAGACCAGAGTTACGTTCCTACGGGAGCGCATGTTGCATGTGTTCGGGAACGTGCCAGAGATTGGGTACCAGTTACAGGACTCTGACAGGAAGCTAACAGGCACCTAGTGGGACTAGTAGTGGGTCCCTTACTGAGTATTTTGTACTCACTCTTTTCATGTCATGTTTTCAGGTAGAGGACGAGGTAAGGGCAAAGGCAAGCTGGCGAGCGACCAGAAGTGACCGTGGCGAGCCATAGGGATTTCTGCTTCCGCCTATTCTTGTTTTTGACTTTAGTACCTGAGTTTGAGTATTCTTCACTATTTACCATTTTTGTAGATAGGGCCCGAGTAGGACTTTAGAACGAAACATCATTTTTTTGCATGTTACCTTGTTGGATTTTCATAAATAAATTTCTAAAACCTTATGCGTTTTTACTGAATTTTGTCCTAAACCACTTGTCCTATATTTAGTAATGACTTCGACTCAGTATAAGGAGTTGGGCCGTTACAATAAGGTAATGACTTATGAAAATATAGTTTGATAAAATAAAGATGTTTGGTTGGTTGAGGAGAGAGATTATGTGCTTTATTTGGGAAAAGATAAAAAGAGGAGAAAAAGGGAGAGTTGGTGAGATTTAGATGAGGAGAGAGAAGATTGGTTTGTTTTGGAAATAAGATAAGGAAAAGGAAAGAGAAAATAATATTGGAGTTTATTTGTGTTTAAATAGGCTTTGGGACCCGTGCACCTTAAAACCCATCATCTTCTTCTTTGAAAAAAAAGGAAAAAAGGGAGAGAAAACCCTAGCCGCCGCCGGGACCTGCCGCTGCCGCCACTCCGTTGCAACCGCAGTGCTCATTCGATCGCCGCCGGAAGTGGATCGCCAGTCGCACGCCTTCCTTTGCAACCCGAGCCGTCTCCATTCGACCTTCTTCGCTTGGAAGTCGCCGCCGATCGGCTGCGTTCCGTCACAGTCCGTCGCTTACCGCCGCAAGACAAGCCGTCGATCGCATAGGTCGTCGTCAAGCCCCACCGTCTCAGTCGTCGCTCGAACCCGAAAACTCGACCCGTATGCCCGCGCCTCTATCACCACATGAAGCCGACCCGACCCGCGTATCTTCTCTGCAAGCCGAGCCATGCTCGCATCCATCTGTGCCGAGCCGCGCCCGCGCCTACGCCATAGCCGAGTCGCACGCATGCCGCGCCTGCCCGAGCTGCCATACACGCGCGCCAGCCGCTTGTCCGAGTCGCCTTTTGCTTTCTGGCTGAGCTGCCTAGGCGCTTCACCTGTCTTTGAGCCGCCAGCCTGCTTTCGATCCTTTTCACCTAGTTTGGTAAGTTTGATTGGGTTTTGGAATACCCAACTAAGGTTTGAAATTGTTGGATTTGAAATAATTTAAGTTTGGGGTTAAATTAAATTATTTCTCTTAAGGAACATCTTGAACCAATTAATTTTTGGAGCGTGGGATTTTTCCAGTTAAGGGCTCAAGTGTTGCAACTTCGACCTAAGGTAAGTTATTTCAACTGAATTTCTTGGGTCTTTGGTCGTTTGGTGATTAAGTTATGAAAATTGGTGTTTTCTAACCATTTAGGACTTCGCTGCTTGGAAAGCGTGACTTTGCGGTTAGAACTCGTTGAGCAAATCTCCAGGTAAGAGATTTTACTACTAGACCTACGAGTGGAATTAAGAGATCGCATATATTCTTAGTTATGCATATTGATGACTAGATTGCATAACGACATGGAAATTAATGATGATATGATATGACATGATGATATGATGTGACATGATGACGTGATGATGCTATGTTATATGTATGCTATGGTTAGGGTGTATGTTAGCTTATCCTATTAGAGTCATACCTGCATGGGTGTCTTTCGGGATCACCACCTATTTAGGACTGCGTAGTCCGACGGGACCACTAGTCTAACATTGATATAGACATGATTCGAGAGATTCGACGGGATCGCTCGCAACCCGATTGTCTTAGTGTTTCCTCCGGGTACGCTACAGACCAGTTGTCCTAGGTGTTCCTTTGGGTTCACCGAAGACCAGATTTTGTTCCTACGGGATCACATGTTGCATGTGTTCGGGAACGTGCCAGTTCTTGGGTACCATTTTCAGGACTCTAATAGGAAGTTAACAGGCACCTAGCAGAACTAGTAGTGGGTCCCTTACTGAGTATTTTATACTCACTCTTTCCATTTCTATTTTTTTTTTCAGGTAGAGGTAGAGGTAAGGGCAAAGGTAAGCTGACGAGCGACCATAAGTGACCGTGGCGAGCCATAGGGATCTTTTACTTCCGTTTCATGTCCTAGTTCAGACTTTAATGTTTGCATTTTAGTTTATTCTTTATTTTTTATTTCTTTAAAACTAGATAGGGCCCGAGTTAGGATTTTATTTTTATACTTATCTCTAGTCACATTTGTTTATGCTTTTAAATGGAAGTTTTGAGGTTTTGTTTTATTTTTATCCTGTAACGACCCAACTTTCCGGACTAAGCTGAGGTCACTACTCAGTACTAAGACTCGACCACAAAACACAAAAACTCATAAAGGACCGGTTACGATTCATTTAAAAACGTTAGAAATATTACAAAAGCAGTTTCGGGCCCTAGTTTAAATCACAGTCACGAGAGTTTCAAATACAGTACTCAAGTCATCAAACTCAAAATCACAAAACCAAATATTCTAACAAAATATATCAGTGGAAGCATAAAGAAAACCAGACGCATCCATATGGCCTTCACGCATTCTTCTTGCCCCTCGCTGGTCTGCCCCTCGCTGTACCCTTACCTGAAAAGTTAAAGAAGAGAAAGGGTGAGTATAAAATATACCCACTAAGGGGCCCACTACTAGGCCCGTTAGGGAACAACAGTTAACTTCCTATTCAGGGGTACCCTACGTAAACAGTCTAGTGGTTCCGTAGAACGCACACATCAGTCCCGTGATCCCGAAGGATGCACGTATCAGTCTAGTGATCCTGAAGGATACACCTATCAGTCTAGTGATCCCGAGGGATGCATATATCAGTCTAGTGATCCCGAAGGATGCACATATCAGTCTAGTGATCTCGAGCGATGCACGTATCAGTCTAGTGATCCCGAGGGATGCACGTATCAATCTAGTGATCTCGAAGGATACACCTATCCGTAAGGTACACTACCCCATAGATGAAGCTAACCGTTACCCCTCAGTCTATACTAAACTGTCTACAACAGTCATCCTCCGACAACAGTCATATTATAAATTTGCCATAGGCTTCTCTAATCAGATGGTATAGATCTAAACAACTACATCCTCAGTTGCTATAAGCGTTTCTAATTCACACACTATGGTGATATTCCTTAGATCCAGTCAACTAGTCAAAGAAGAACCGGACTCACAATCCCTCCACGACAAAACTCCATGATCAATATCCAGACAATAGACTACCACATACCTAACCTTAAGACTTGAAAGTCCATCGACATACAAATTCAGTCCACAACGTAGCCCATTAACATAACTACAATATACAGAACATCCGGGCATCGGTGTCTATCTGTAAACAACTCCTTACACCCGATGGCACACAAGCTACAACTAGCGGTCACGTTACCTTTACATCAGACAAGAGCATAACAGCGACACTTAAAAGTCAAACATACATCCAATTATTCAGTACAGTTACTAACGTGTAATCCCCTGTGGATTACTACGTTTCCAGCCTCGATCCGAGGTCCACTAGTAGGAAAACCCTTACCTGATACTTGGTTATGCCCCTCGATCGAGTCCATGCTCAACCGATCCAACTAAACGAAAACACAAGGGTTTAAACGATGACACCAATAAAAGTCACCTTTTTAAATTATTCGAAACAACAACGTCGGGTTACCCGAGTAAAGGGAGCTATTCCCAAATGAACTTGCCGTGGGACCCAAGAACTTGAGCGTCAAACCCCTATTACCTTCAAGGAACGAAAGATAGGACCCAGTCTTACTCCAATATTCAAACTCGAAATGGTCATGGCAACATTGGGTAAATTACCAAAATGATCCTTACCGAAGACTCACCGTGACCCGAAGTGGAGGGAGAAAAATATGGCTTAGGTGGCTCGGCTCGGCTTGGCTCGGCTCACCCTCGGCTCGGCTCGCGGCTTGCGGCTCACGGCTCAACTCGGCTTGACTCGGCTCGCGGCTCGACTCGCAGCTCGGCTCGCGGCTTGACTCGACTTGCGACTCGGCTCGGTCTTCGGCTTGACTCGGCTCGCTACTCAGCTCGGTCTTCGGCTTGACTCGGCTCGCGGCTCAGATCGCGGCTCGGCTCAATCTTCGGCTGAACTTGGATTTGCGGCTTGAATCGCGGGTCGGACTGGAAGCGGGTCTCGGGTCGGGTCAGCTTGAAATCGGGGCAACCACGAGCGACGGTCTTCGGCGTTCGACGATGGGGACGCTTCACGGCTTGGAGGAGTCCGACGACCGGTTCCGCTTCAACGCGGCGGAGAGCGACTGGGCGTCGGCGGACACGGTTGGACGAAGGACGCACGGCGGCGTCCGGTTGCGTGAGACCGAGAGAGAGATCGAAGATGGATGGGCTGCGACGAACGAGCGGTGGAGCTGCGAAGTTTCCGACGACGGAGACGGAGACAGAAGTGGAGACGCGAACGGAGGGAAAAAAAAAGAAAACGGGCGGCGGCGGCGTGAAGACGAGGATGAAGAAGGCGAAGAGGAAGAAGAAGAATCGGATGGGGAAGGGGGGCGCGCGCGCGTTCTTAGGGTTTTAAAAAAATATTATATATATATATATATATATATATTTAAATAGTAATAATATAAAATAATAATAATAATAACAATAATATTAATTTATAATAATAATGTTAATACTAAATAATATTAATAATAATAATATTAAATAATAATAAATATTAATATTAATATTAAATAATAAATATAATATTAATAATATTACTAATATTAATATTAAATAATAAATATAATATTAAATAATAATATTAATATTAATATTAAATTATAATAATAAAAGTAAATAATAATAATAATAATATAATTAATATCATATTATCAAGATATCAATTTACCAAATATTAATTTAAGAAATTCATAACCCTAAATTTCTTTTTCTACCCTCATCGAAGGAAACCGAGAATTTACACCAAAATTTTTAAATTTCTGAAAAAAAAATCACACAAAATGATAAAATTTACCTCGAAAATTCGGGGCGTTACATATCCAAACTTTACAAATTTTATTTATCTTTTTAAATTAGTAATGGCTTCGACTTAGTATAAGGAGTTGGATCGTTACATCCTTGCCGTCTATGTTAATATCACTGTCTGATTCCTCTTGATTTTCAGGTGATGTTGTTTTTTGTTCCCTAAACAAAATGAGAAAAAAAAAGAATGAGAAAAAGAAAAAAAATACAATTGTTACTTATTTAGAATGTAAACAATTTTCAACAATATATAGCAGTAAATAATGAATGAAAAGTTAACCTTTGAGTTTCCACGGTAAGTTCTTGAATATGTTGTTCTTAAGCATATGGTTACTCAGTGTTGATCATATCTTCTTTATTCTGATGATCATTATTTTTGTCCATATTGTCATGATTAAAATCATCATGAAGATCATCTTGGAAGTGATTAGTATCATTATTCCCTTAATTCTGATTTTGATTATAATAAAAAAATAAAAATAAAAATAAAAAAATTGATTGCTAAATGATCATGTATACAAAAGTAAACGATCATGTATCCTATCCAAACGATTGTGTAAATATGATAAGCGATTGTTGAAATGTGATATTCGATTAGATATTTCAGTTAAGCGATCGTTTACTTAAACAACCGATCAACGAAATACTTTTTGAAACCAAAGTTTACCTATACTAATCCCTTCAACATGTATATTATTTCAGACAGCTCCAATAACTGCTTTCTAATTGCGTCATCCATCCTACAGACTATAGAACGTAATGTGGATAAATCCTATGAACTTCGTTGATGTCATTTTTAAGTTTTTTGTAGGATTTCGAATGACTTCGTTCTGGTTTGTCATTGGATCTGAAACGTTTCTTGTTGGTTATTGGATTCGTTTCAGGCTGGTCAACCACTATTTATCTCTCTTTTCTTCGTGGTGTCAGTTGCACAGCAGAATTAAGCCCACCAATATTTTCATTGTACTGAAGCAATGGAGATGAGGTTGATTACAAGTTATTCAAGTCATTGTGATCTAATGATTGATTGTTCATAGTATTGGTATCACTGCTGTTAATATCTGGCATGGATTCATCGTCCTCAATTTCCACGTTATCATCCACTCGAATTCGACTCTCCATGAAAGCTTTCTCTTGAGTTGATAGCTTTAGTTTAGGTTGAACAAAAGTCTGCAATGTTATAATCAAAGAATTGTTAATATGCCGTATATCAAACAAAGCTAGTAAACATTTGTCTATTAAATGATATAATACTCGATATGGTATTCAATGTAAACGGTATTACATTAAGTTAAACGATCGTCTATAAAATGATACAAGATCGATCACGTTTCAAATGTAAATGATGGTGCAATTTTTTTAAACGATTGCTGATAAGTTTTACTTACATTTTTGTTTGTCGAATATGTTTTTCTGCAACATTTTGTACAATGGAGCTTTTGTACAATTCCATCTTAATATTCTAGGGATTAATCTCTTACTGTTTTTATGGTCAGGTGCTCACTTGCAGTTGAGAGTGTCTCATAAGCCCACACCTAAAATAGTCAAACAAATGTTAATCTTTGATGTTTAGTTTATATTTAACTAAAGAATATAAACAAATAAAAATCACCTGAAAAGCAAGTACATAGACTTTGATGTTGTAATAGGCCACTGCTTTCAAACTTCTTGCGTTCTTTAACTCGTATGCTTCATTTTTCCGTTGTAGAATTGTTTTCAAGTTGTTGAGCAAATGAGTATAGATGAAAGTTGACCAATCAAAGTTCTTAAAAATTTCTTCATCATCTACTCTTCCCAAAACATCCATATGAAACTGCGTTTTTTATCCTTCCTGACCACCACAGTTTCAATAAAAAGGGCTAAGGCGACCTTCACAGCATGATCATCATTCATAAAGTTAAAATTTTTGAAAAGTTCCTTAACTTTCAAGCACATTATTATCTTCTTGTTTTGTATTCCGAATAGGAGGTTTTGTAGGCGCTTATTGTCATAATTTTTATCCAATGTTATATTGGTTTTGGCCACAAACCAGTTATGATGTTGAATTCGTTTTGGGTGAAACAGACATTTTCCCCCAAAATAGAAAAACAAATTCCATTTTCTTTGACTTCTTCAGGTATCTGCCTCAGCAAGAAATGATGGATCAAATGGCCGTTGAAAACCATGTTGACATTTAGTAATGAACCAAAAATTGTTTTATAAAACATCTACAGTTGTTCCTTGGTCAATTTATCCTTAATAAGAGTGCCAATTTTATGCACTTGGCATGAGACAATGGCAGGAAAGTATTTGTCGCCAGGTACAACCATCCTAAAAATAATGATCATAATATATTTTAGTTATGTACACAATCATTTATAAAACACTAAACCCTGAACCCTAAAATTAATATGTAAGCATTAAACATCGTTTAGACTATATACTGTATTGCTCAGTCCAATATACACGATCCTTTGATCTAGGTTAAAGTATTATTTACTTCACGTAACAAGTCATTTAATCCAAATAGAAAGACGTTCATAATACAATTAATCGACAAGTAATGATTAATTAAAACGTTTAACAATCTCGAGAATAAAAGTTTAACCGATCGAAAACATTTGAGAGTAAGAATTTAACAACAAAATGATCGTGTTCAAGATAGAAGTCAAAACATTTGAAATATAAAGAAGACGAAACGTAACATTATAGTACAACAGTGATAACATAGTTCAACAAGAAAAATTTAGAGTTATACTGAAACATACCTTTTGACGTTGAAGAGAAAAATGGACGTTTGAGAGGAAATGAGTAAGAGAATAGGAAATCTTTCAGATGAAAAGCTAAGTGATCAGTGCATTTGTACATTGTGAAGTGGCCGAAAATGAAGAAGGCGGTACACGTGCTTTTTAAAAATGTTGAATCGCATTCCTTAACATGTTAGCGCGTATTTTTAAACGATCATTTACGTTTACTGTGTAATATATATACATAAACAATCGTGTAATTAATTCAAAACGATCTTTTAAAATATATAAATGATTGAATTGTTTGTAGAAATTTGATATAACGATAATGCAAATGATCGTTTTGTTAAACATACACGATCATGCTAGTTTATCTAAATGATCCGGTTATTTGATTTACGTGATGGTAATATATGTTGTTATACATTTTACATATCAATGATGCTTCTATACAAGTTACGCGATCATGAAGGATATTATTTAAACGACTGTGTAGTATGGTGTAGTTATACATTTAAACGATAGTGTTGTTGAATCTAAACGATCGTGGTAATAAATGTAATTGACCATGTTATACGTTTTACAAGATAGTTTTGGATATAAAGAGTGAAATGGAATACAAATTACTTGAGTATAAAATAAAGAAATTTTCAAAAGGTAAATTTAAAGATTTGAAGCTTTACAAACACTATAAATCATCTAAAAAATATTGAGAAATTTTTAGGTCAAAGGATGGAGTGGAATCAATGTATTTTTGAGTTGACATTCTTCTTTCGTTTTTCTTGCTGTTTTCTTTTTGTGTTGAGATTGATTGTCTCCATATCATTTTTGAAACTTTTGTCTTTTTTTGCTCACCATCGTTAATTTCCTTTTGCTTTTCTTTATTTTTTCTTTTGTTTCCTTTTGTTTTCAGTTTTTGTGTTGCATGTTCTTCACTGCTATCAACGTCAATTTCTTCTTCAATTTTCTTATTATCAACATCATCATCTTCAATCAACTTTTGTTTCCCTTTTTCTCTATCTTTTTTAGTTTTTTCCCCTTATTTGTCATCTTGTTTTTCTATTTTTTTCTTCAATGATTACAATATTTCCCAATTGAATCTAGCTTCGTTTTGTTTGTCTTCATGCCTCCTATTTTCAAATTCTTCTTCTTTTTCTCTTTCTTCAACTTCAATTGTTTGAATGTAAAAGAATATGATGTCAAAATGATTGTGCAAGAAAATGTAAACAACTGTGCAATATAAAGATCGTTTAAATATATATATACATGATTGTGTAAAATATATAAACAATCGTATAACATAAATACACGATCATGAAACAAGTTGAATAACAAAGAAATTAAAGTGTGTGTAAACTAAACGAACAATCGTGTGAAATATATAAATGATCCTGTAAAATATATAAATGATCGTTCAACATAAATAAACGATCGTGAAACCAGTTGTACATTAAACAAATTAAAACTTTTCTGAACATTTGTGTTTTTGGTGTTTCTAAATTCATGATTTAAGTTGTTCTCTTCTTCTTCTTCTATCTGCAAGTACATAAAGTAAGAATGTTCATAAGACATCATAAAGAAAATTATCTCTTACTATTACATCTAGACAGAGATAGGCTCCTATCTTTGTCTATACGATATAAATTATATTTATTGTTTGGAAAAGAATTTAACCAGTGACAATATTTGTGTTTTGAGTGTTTCTAAATCTGTAGTTGCTATTGTTTCCAAACTACTTTGTGTTTCCAAAATGATAGTTTCCTGTATAGAGAAACAAACAACACAATTATCTTTTATTTGGAAATTAAGCAACATTAAACAAACAAAGGAATACATAATGAATAAGACACTAACCATAGAGCAATGTGTTGTTTCATACGTCACCATTGTATTAACTTCTTCATCTTCATCAAGAAGACCAAGGCTACAAGTAGGTGGTCTATTTTTCTCCACGACTTTTGCATATGCATTTTCTTTCTCATTTTGTTGTTGTTGTTGAAGTTTGGCTGATAGTGGTGGAACATTCAAGCTTCTCATAACCATTGTCAATATGTTTTTTATTTCTTTTATTTCTTGTCTTAATAATATTTGTTATGCTTCTATTTTTTCCTGATTTTTCCTGATTTCTCTTATTTCATTTAAGATTTTGTTTGTTTCTATGTTTTTTTTTCATTTCTTTCTCTTTTTTTTTTCTATTGCTCTTCTTTTTCTTTTCTTACTTGTTTCTCAATATCTTTGAAATATTTCAAAATTGTTTGAGACTCTTCTTCTATTGAGTCTAGTGGTGTGATAGAGAACTACAAATGTTGTTAGATTATTAGTGGAAATGTAGCAAATAGATTTATATATAAATAGTGATAGATTTATATCATCATCTATTACAGATAGACATGGATATAAATCTTTCATTGTCTATCTAGATAGACATATATAAAACATGCTCTAAATTTGCTTACATTCTCAGATTAAAAAATGTTGATGTTTAGAGTCCTCCAGTCACTTGTTTCCAAACATTCCCATGTCATAATTGTTGGCTCTTCAATTGCAAACTTTCTTCCAAACTCAACATTTAAATTGAAAAGTATTGGCATCGTCTCAAAAGCCCAATAGACTAAAGGTAGGGGAAATCCTTGAAGGTATACAACATCCTTGTCACTATAGGATGCTTTTTTCAAGAATTGATATGTTAGGATGTGTGATAACCTTCCCCATGGATAGTCTTTGAAGGTTTCTTCATGATCTAATATGTCTAGATGTTGGACATTTATATGGTTGTGTTGTTGCTTAGGAATTAAAAATGCTTCTAAGATATAGAGGTTAACTAGTTTTTCTTTTAATGAGTCTTCCTCGTTGCTTAACGCTTCGAAAGTTCTTTCTATATCTTTCCTTGTTATGAAGTCTTATGACGGAAAATGGCATTTCTCATACCATTTTCTTTTCTTTATTCTAGATTTAACTTTGAGAATTTGTGACCTTTTAGTTTAGTCACAAAACAAAATTCTTTCAGGCCAATTTCTGCTATATGTCCATTGAAGTTGAAAGCAAGGACATTAGTTTTTTTGTATGGCATTGCTTTCTTAATAGAAAATTTAGGAATTGTTGGTATTTTGGCCATTTTAATGTTAAGGAACTGACCAAAAGGACTTCGTTAAAACTCGAGAAAGAATTCTTTGGTCTATTTTCGACTTGATCTGATTCAATGTTTCTAAACTGTAGTATATAGAAATTCTAAGATTTTTTTGTTCATCTTTCATAATAATGTCATTTGGATAGTGTTTCACCTATTGATCTGATTCAATGTTTCTAAACTGTAGTATATAGAAATTCTAAGATTTTTTTGTTCATCTTCCATAATAATGTCATTTGGATAGTGTTTCACCTATTGAAAGACATAATAAACAGTATGTTTCAAACAAGGTCTAGTTTTAACAAATTTACAAATACAGAGCACTATTTAGAAAAAGATACACAAATATACAATGATATATAGACAGATATTCATATTCTAGTTTGTTACCTTTATTTATTTTTCTTTCTCCTGTCTTTACCTTAGACTTTATTGATTTGTTACATGATACTTGTTGCGTCTTGCTCACCATTTATTTGTAAAAAAAAATTATAAATTATTTAATGAAATATATACAATGAGTATAGAGTTAAACGTCTTTGAATGCGAGATAGATTGGGTAAATATATATAGATGTTGAAGATAGATCGAAATGAATATAGATTTAATATATATAGATGTTGAAGATAGATCGAAATGAATATAGATTTAGACCTCTTCGTATGCGAGACAGATCGTGATAGATTAAGATAGTTCTGTTGAAGTAGTTACGAGGATATAAATGATTGACGAGGAAGATGATGGACGAAAAAGTAGTGAAGAAGATAAAAGATTGTAAAGAAGATGAAAAGTTTGAGCAAGTTCATACACCTTTTTATAGCCACTTGATTTTGATGGTATTTTTGTAATTATGAGTTATTGGAGATAGTTTCTCTAAATTATCATTTATACTTATATATAGGATCGTTGAAGTTATTCTACATGATCGTCTATATCTAAACTTTTTCGCCATCTTTTTCTATTTGTTACTTTATCGTTTATATATATGGTTATGTACAAGATCGTGTATGATGATCATTTTTGATCGTTTATACTTTTATACTTGATCAGAAGCACTTATGACATAATCGTTAAATATAATCTACACATCGTTTATATCTAAAGTCTTTCGTTATTCTTTAGCGTTTATTTTTTGATCGTTTATAAATTTTTTAATTTACAAGATCATGTATCAATTATATATTATTCTACATGATGGCGTCTAATAATCGTTTATTAGCATTAATCGGGCACGCGCGAACGATTAATCGCACGTTCGTTGGGGTATTTTTGGTATTTCGCATTGTGGACCTGTGAGTTTTTTTGGTTTCTAAAATTGTTCTATAGAGTGTAAATAATTTGTCACTTTGTTATATTATTGAAATGACCTCATAATAATAATAATAATTATAATAATAATACAAAAAAAAATTCCTTATATCTTTTTCTTTCACTCTATTTTTTAGGGAGAAGAAAAAGGTTAAAAGGTTTTTTTTATCATTTTTTTTAGAATAATGATAAAAAATTGTGGCAAAAGAAATAATGAAATTTCCCTTATACATTTTTTTTCTTTCTATCTACTTTTAAAAAAGAGAAAAAAAATAAGAATTTAAATCTCGAAAGAAATTACTTGTTGTATGAGGTACAGATCATTGGAAGTAAATCCCTTTCTAATGCAAACTCTAACTAAGTTTTCCTTCATTATGAGACTAGATTGTTTAGGGTAGAAGAAAAAAAGAAAAAAACTAAAAATAAAGCATTAAAGAGAATAATTAAGAACTCACATTTTGCAGAGAAATAGGTTTCTTCAAAGAAGTTTTCAAAGGGATTTTCTCTAAGCTAATTTTTCTTTTCATTTTTCAAATGACCAAATGTCCCTATTTATAAACCTGAGGTATACCACAAATTAGGAAAATTTAATAGGGTTTTTTCAAAAATATATAAAGCGACAAAATATTTACACTCTATAGAACAATTCCAAAAACGAAAAAAGCCTAGAGGCCCACTGTGTAAAATACCAAAAATGCCCCGTCAACCACGCCGTCAATAACGCGGGCGTAATATATTTGCAATTTATACGCGATCGTTTAGATATGGTTCAATATATACGCGATCGTTTAGATATAACTATAATTTATACACGATCGTTTAAATATGACTACAAGGCGATCGTTTAGATATAGTTCAATAATACGCGATTGTTTAGATATGACTATAATTTATACGCGATTATTTAGATATGACTATAAGACAATTGTTTAGATATGGTTATAATTTATACGCGATCGTTTAGATATGGCTACAACGCGATCGTTTAGATATGGCTACAATTTATACGCGATCGTTTAGATATGACTACAATTTATCTTTTCAATTCCATCGTTTAATTTTGTTACACGATCGTTTAGATTTGGGGACCCAAATCTAAATGATTTTTTCTAAAATTTGGTACACGATTTTTTTAATTCTTTTGGTACACGATCATTTACTTTTTTTACATGATCGTTTATATTTGTCTACTCCAATCCAAATGATTTTTTTTCAAGATTTTTATACACGATCTTTTATTTTTTTTACTCGTTTACTTTTTTAAACGATCGTTTACATTTGGTTACTCCAATCTCAATGATTTTTTTTCAAGATTCTTTATACACAATCTTTTATTTTTTTTACACAATCGTTTACATTTGGCTACTCCAATCTAAATGATTTTTTTTCAAGATTCTCGATCTTTTAGATTTTGCTATTTAGTTGTACACAGTCTTATAGACAGACGTTTAAATTTGGTTACCAAATGTAAACGCGTAAAAAAAAAAAGAAGAAAAACGATGGAAAGATTAAACGACATAAATAAAGAATTGAAAAATAAGAAAGATGATGGAAAGAAATCGCAAAATAGAAAAAGAGAAAATAAGAAAGACGAAATCGCAGGGGAAGACGAAAAAGACGAAATAACAGGAGGAAGACGAATCGCGAGGAAGAATAGAAAGATGGAAGGGCAAACCTGGAATATTTAAAAAATGGCTAACCTTATGGGCTTTGTTACACGAGCTGTAAATAGTTTATAGTTTTGTTACATTTATGTAAGTTTCCCAATTTAATAAGTATAAAATCAAATTAGATATTAGGTGATTTTATTAATTTTTTTTCTAAAATAGTAAAAATGTGATATTGAAAGATTTTTTTCAAAAGAAATTTATTTCTTTTTTTTTTCCTAAAGTGATAAATCAAATATGATATATTAAAAGATTTTGTATAAATTAATTTACTTTTTTTTTTCCTAAAATGATAAAAATAAGTCAAATGTGATAAATTGATTTGATTTTTTTAAAAAGATAGATATTCTCACTAACGATTTTTTATTTTCCCTTTTAACAAAAGATTTAAAATAATAATAATAAATTATTATTATCATAAGATTTTATATTATTACAAATTTTTTTATCTTTTTTTCCTTTTAAAAAAAATAAATAAATATCCTAGCCATTATTATAATTACTATATACTTTTAAAGAATAATAAAAAATTTGTAGGATAAAATTTGTAACGACCCAACTCCTTATACTAAGCCGAAGTCATTACTAATTTAAAAGATAAATAAAATTTGTAAAACTAAAATAGAAAAATAAAACAAAACATCGAATTTTTCATCAAAAGCATAAACAAATGTAATTAGAAATAAGTATAAAAATAAAATCCTAACTCGGGCCCTATCTAATCTTAAAGAAATAAAATAACAAATAAAGAATAAAATAAAAATGCAAATACTAAAATCCGAACTATGACGTAAAGCGGAAGCAAACGGGTCCCTATGGCTCGACATGGTCACTTCTGGTCATCAGCTTGCCTTTACTCTTACCTTTGCCTCTGCCTGAAAAAATGAAATAGAAAGAGTCAGTATAAAAATATACTCAGTAAGGGACCCACTACTAGTCCCGCTAGGTGCCTGTTAACTTCCTATTAGAGTCCTGAAGAGTGGTACCCCTAAACTGGCACGTTCCCGAACACGTGCAAACTGTGATCCCGTAGGATCAAGTTGGTCTCTGGTGAACCCAAGGGAACACCTAAGACGATCGGGCTATGAGTAATCCCGTCGAATCACTTAAATCATGTCTATGTCAATGTTAGACTGGTGGTCTCGTCGGATTATGCAGTCATAAGTGTGAGCGATCCCGTCGGATCTCTCAAATCATGTCTGTGTCAATGTCAATGTCAGACTGGTGATCCCGTCGGACTACATAGTCGTCAAAAGAGAGAGGTGATCCTGAAGGACACTCATGTGGGTACGACTCTAATAGGTAAAGCTAACGCACACCTTATCCATAGCATGCACATAACACATCATCAAATCATCTCATAATATCTCATGCCATAACATGTCATACCATACATATCCTATCATATCATGTCATATCATGTCATATCATCCTCACTCACAATATTGTATCAATAAAGCGTAGGTGATAACATCAATGCATTAACAACTCTAACACATAATCATCCCACAATCAAAATTACAATATCAGTTTCTATCCGTAACCTCAAGTTCTGTAGCTAGCCATCATCAGTACATGACCATTCATACATGCGGTCTCTTTTAATTAAACTCGAGGGTCTAGTAGTAAAATCTCTTACCTGGAGATTTGCTCAAACGAATTCTAACAGTAAAATCACGCTTTCCAAGCAGCGACGTCTTAAATAGTTAGAAAACACCAATTTACGTAACTTATCCATCAAACGACCAAGGACCCAAGAATTCAGTCGAAATAACTTACCCGAGGTTGAGGTTGCAACGAATATGTAACGCCCCAAATTTCGAGGTAAGTTTTAACATTTTATGTTAATTTTCGGGAATTTAAAATTTTTGTTGTTAATTTTGTTTGGTTTAGAAGAGAAGAAAAAGAAGATGAAGGATATGAATTTTTAATAATATAATATGATATAAATTAATATAATAATAATATAAATATTATATTATTATTATTATTAATTTTTTTATTATTATTATTATTATTATTATTATTATATATTTAAAAAAAAAACCCTAAACCCCTACCCCCTCCCCCCCCCCCCCCCCCCGATTTTTCTTTTCTTCTTCTTCTTCTTCAATCTTCTTCTTCTTAATCAGTCCATTGCCCGAAGCCACCGCCCGTCATCCCCAATCTCTCCTCTCCCTTTCCGTTCAACGCCGACATACAGAGTTCGCCGCAACCACCATTTCCGACCCTCTCCCTTCTTCCTTTCCATTCAACGTCAGCAGTGGCACATCTTCTGTTCGTCTGCAGTCGACGGCTTCAGTCGAACGTGGTCGTCGAGTCCTCGCTACAGATCCGGAGCCATCAGCGTCTCTGGAGGCGTTTCCATCGCAGCCGTAACCGTCTTTCGCCGCATCGTTTCGTCCAGCAGCCTCGCGAAGCCAATCTGAGTCGTACCTGGACCAAGCCGAGCCGCGAGCCGAGGATTGAACCGAGCCGCGAGCCGAGCCAAGCCAAGTTGAGTCGCGAGTCGCGAGCCGAGGGTCGAGCCATTTTTCCAAGCTAATCTCCCGATTTACCGAGCTGCGTAAGCCGTTTTATCCGTGCTGAGTCCCGGTGAGTTTGGTAAGGACAATGGGAGGAATTTCTCACGTTTTCAGTAGTCAATGTGAGTTTAAATGTCGGATTAAAATGTTGAACTGATTGGTTGGGTTAACTGTTGATCCTCTGAAGGCGTTAGCGAGGTGACGCTCAGGTTTTGGGGTGTTGCGACAAGTGTAGTTGGAACCAACTCTCCTCTATTTGGGTAAGTCGGTAGAAGTTGCTTTGGAACGTTTTGTAATGTGGATTTTCGGTGATGTGATTGTTAAACCCTTATATTTGTGTTTAGGTGGATTCGTTTGGACGTCGAATTGAACAAGGATTTTAGCTATAGTTCAGGTAAGGGATTTCTTACTACTGGACCTCAGGCCGAGACTGGAAACATAGTAACCCACATGGGCATTATACAATAGTAACTGTATTGAATTTATTGACGCATGTTTGACTAGTACATATCATTTATATGCTCTTGACTGATTAAATGTAATGTGATCATTAGTTGTATCCTATGTGCTTATACACGTTAATGAGTTGTTTTGGCGGATAGGCACCGATGCCCAGATGTTCGGTGTATTGTAGTTATGTTGATGGGCTGTGTTGTGAACTGGAATAGTATGTCGATGGACTACGAAATCTTAATGTTATGTAAAGTTGAAGTCTGTTGTCGGGACATTGGTTATGGAGTTATGTCGTGGAGGGACTAAGAGTTCGAAAACCTCTTGTGTAAGTTGTGTATATGCCGTTGATCTGTGCTGTGGCTTGGAATGCGACTGTTATGCATAATATGGATGTTATGCATAACATAGATTACCTGTAGATACACTAGGGTTTGAACTGAGACGAAGTATCGTCAGGCGATTTCACAAAGTGATGATTTGACTAGTTGACTGGATTTAAAAAAATGTCACGATGATGTGTGAATTAGATATTCATATAGCAACTGAGGAATCCGAATTAGAGAATTCGTCCAATGAAAAAAGAAAGAATGAATTCAGATTCCCATGGAATCAATTCAGAAAGCATTCGATATAAGGATCAAACTCAACAGTTGTTTAAACCTAAACTGTCTAACTGGCTAAGCTTATGACTGAACCGTTAGCTTGAATGTTATTGGGATGTGACTGTTGTAGATGGTTTAGTATAGACTGTGGGGTAACAGTTAGCTTTATCTATGGGGTAGAGTACCTTACAGGTATGGTGTCCTTCGGGATTCCTCGACTGATATGTGTATCCTTCGGGATCAAGAGACTGATATGTGCATCATTCGGGATCACTAGACTGATATGTGTATCCTTCGGGATCACTAGACTGATATGTGCATCCTTCGGGATCACGAGACTGATGTGTGCGTTCTACGGAATCACTAGACTGTTTATGTAGGGTACCCCTTAATAGGAAGCTAACTGTTATTATCCTAGCGGGTCCAGTAGTGGGTCCCTTATTGGGTATATTCTTATACTCACCCTTTTTCTCTTTAACTTTTCAGGTAAGGGTATGGTGAGGGGCAGACCGGCGAGGGGCAAGAAGGATGCGTGAAGGCCATATGGACGCGTCTGGTTTTCTTTATGCTTCCGCTAATGCATTTTGTTACTTTCTATTTTTCATTTGTCAGATGGAGTCATGGTTAGAGCATTGGTTTTACCATTTTATTTTGATGACTTTGTGAACCATATTTTGGAACTTTTGAGAAAGTGATCTAAAATCGGCCCTGAAACTGTTTTTGGTGATATTCTGAATGTTTTTAATGAATCGTAATAGGTCTTTTTGTGAGTTTGTGTGTTTTACTGTCGTGTCTTAGCAGTATGTAGTGACCTCAGCTTAGTCCGGAAAGTTGGGTCGTTACAGAATAAGCCCTTAACTGGAGAAATCCCGCACTCCAACTTCAGTTGGTCCAAATAGTCCTTTAAGAGAAATGATTTAATTTAACCCAAAATTAAATTATTTAGGATCCAAAAATTAAATCTTTTTTGGGTATATGCCAAAACCCAATCAACTTACCAAAAACTTACCAAAAATAGGTGGAAAAAGAACAAAAAATGGCTAGGTGACCAAAAAGGGCTTGGTGGCTCGGCTGGAAGGCAGGTGCGGCTCGACTAAGGACTGGGACGTGGAATTGGCGAAGGCAACCCAGCTCGGACGCGCGTGCACGGCTCGACTGAAGAGGCTGGGACGCAGGCTTGGCTTCATGGACTTCGACGGACGGTGCCTGACTTGCAACGGCATGGCTGTGCGAGCGACTGGACGACGTAGCTAAACTTGCAACGGCGGCTGTTGCTCGGCGGTACGGCACGATGGAACTTTACGTGACGGCTGACGATTGCGACTCGACGACGGCTGATAGAACGCTCTAGCGGACGGCTGTTACGACGAGGGTCGACTCGGGTTCCACGACGAGACAGCAGTGGCGGCCGACGGTTGGTGATGAAGAAGATGAATAGGATGGCTTGCGATCCACTTCCGACTGTGATCAGACGAACAAGGCGGTGACGACGTGGCAGCGACGGGGAGGATTAGGGTTTTTTTCTTTTTTTGTGAAAAAAATGATGACCCACTTCCCAAGGACCTATTTAACCCAAAATAATAATAATAATACATTTATTATTATTTCCCTTTTTCCTATTCCTTAATAAATTCCAAAACAACCAAATCTTTTCTCTCTTCATTTAAAACTCACCAAATCTCCATTTTTAACTTTTTTTTCCAAATAAAATCAAATATTTCTCTCTCCTCAATCAAACCAATCACCTTTATCTCCTCCAAACATCTTTTCATAAATAATTATATTATTTTCACAATACAATTATTAAGTCCTTAAATCCATTAATACACCCAAACATAAATAACCAAAACAAACATAAATTCCAACTTAACAACAATTTGATATTTCAAATATCCAATATAACCAAATTTCCACAAAGTAAAGATACTTCAATATTTAAATAACACCCAAAATCTCAAAATTACACTTAAGATAATAAAATTAAATTCCTCAAATTTTGAGGTATTACAAAATTAGATGTACAATTTATATACTTAATCGACTGTGAATAGGGGTATATATTGTATATTACGTGGCATATATACTCCATTCATTGTAAATTTTCTTTATCGAAAAAATTTATCAAAAAATTTCACCGACATATTATATTTCACAATTTCATACACAATTAATAATATGAAATGAATATGCACTCACCGGAAAAATTTGAAAGAAATGAACAAAATAAAAAAGAATGGACGGAGAGAGATAAGAAAGTGAGAAAGATTGGATGGAGGGAAAAATTTTCGAACAAAATCACAAAAAGAAAAATAATTGAAGGGTAATTTTGATTATAATATCACGACAATAGAATTAATCATATATCATATTTACATAAAATATCTAATAAATGCAAACCTTAATCAAATGCAATTGTCCACTTTCCTTATTTCATTTTTCTATTTTTTAAATATATTATTAATAATAAAGATGGGTAGTTTGGTCTTTTCAGCTATACATTTGTATAAAATTGAAGCACGTTAGGACATTTATGAAAAATTTATTAACATTAGGTGTGACTTGTAATACGACACTATCGTAGTTAAATGAGGTTTTAACTCAAATGGCCTAATTTGTCCTACGATATTACACAATGGGCCTAATTTTATCATATATTCCATATAAGACCTAGATGTGCTCATTTATTTCACAAAAGTATGAGTCATTTGACTACAATGCCCATCATTATTTTAGGTGAACGGAAAAAAAAACAATTCAAAACGAAAGGAAAGCGAGACGTTAGAAGCGTGAAAATGGGAAAATCAGTGCACATAAGGTAAGCGCACTTCGTCTGGGAAAACTACCACCGTTCTCTCATTATTCCGCAGACCATTGTTCACATGAGCTTCACCATCCGGCTATTGTTGTCTTCCATCACCGTGTTAAGAAGAAATCTTCCATTCCATTGAGTGTTTTTCTATAGTTCTTATATGGAATAAAAAGGGGTATATATACCATCAAATCATATTTATTTACAAACTTTAACAGTCTTCTTCAAACTATTTTACTTAGAAAATGAGATTGTCGAAGAAGTTAGGGTTATCGTGTTGATTTTCTGTTTAAACAACTTTAAAGTGTAGATTCTATATGCAAAACACAAATTAAGTAATGCATGTTATATATATTTCATGTTTAAACCACCACTTTGAAGTTTGTATATATTGAAGTGTTGAATTTCTGTTTAAACAACCTTTTTAAAGTGTAGGTTCTCTGTGTAAACCAAAAATTAACTAATACATGTTGTATATTTTTTTTTTACTGATGTTTATATTCTTAAAAAATTAAATGAAACAGGAAACACGAAGTGTTTGGCTAGGATAAGGTTGTATTGTATCATAATCTGTAGTTTATATTGTATCATAATATATAGGATAAGGTTGAAAAAAAATGATTCGTAGAAGCGAAAGATGCTTAGGATCGAGGTTGAAAAATATTAAATCAAATAAGGATGATCATATTGTGATCGAGGATAATACAGATGTATATTTCTTACTTTCTGAATTTGAATTTTAAATGGTAGAAATAGTTAAAAAAATAATATGTATATATATGGTAGGAGGAAGTAAGATATGAAGAACCAATCCAATACTAACAATTACAAACTATATATCTGGAAGATGATGAGCAAGAGTTAAGAAGACCTACAGGTACATAGATTGTTGAGTAACAAGATCAGAAGTTTGTGAAAACGGATGTGGTGTTTGAAATATCGTAAGCAAAAATGTCAAAATACAACCAATGAAAACAATCTAAATTAGTAAGTATATTTTATATTTACTGATGTATATATTTCATATGCTATTTGCTGATGCTTTTATTATATTTGTTTGTAGATTAATGAAGGAGAAACATCATATGACGTACCACTTAACTTTTCATCGGAGTCTGATGAGGTTTATAATATGTATGGATTAAAAATTGTTTATTGTACAAATGATATTCTGTTTTCTGTATGAATTGAAACTAACGTTAATGGTATTCGATTATCTGCAGAACAACTTACCAATAGCCAAAAGGAGATTGTTCGAACATGTGTTGTAGAGAAAAGAGAAGGCCACTCAAACTAAAATTGTATGTATATATGAAATGTAAGTATCTAAGAAACTAATGTTACATTAATATAACATTTTTATTGTTTATATGAAATGTAGGTATTTAAGAAGAGAAAGTTAGAGAAAGTTGTGAAAACAAGGGAAGAGAAGAAAGATAAAAGTAAGAAGCTAAAAAAAGTGATAAGAAACAAGAGCTAGAAAAACAAAGAACTACAAATGTAAAGAAATGATGAAGAAAATCAAATAAAAAGGTATATAAAATATATGTATATAATATTTGTTTACAGTAAAGTGCAGTTATTTGTCACTGATAAATGATCTTATAATTTAAAATGTATATTACTAATATTGTTTCAAAAATCGACTGAGCATAAAAGAAAGGAAAAAAACCCGCTGAGGTAGAGGATGATTATGAGGTACTCCTTGAGTTATTGAAATATACTTAGTGTCATGTAATTTAATAGTATATATAACGTATACATAGAATGTTATTGTTCTTCAAATTATGTTTGCAGGATGCACCATTGATCTTGAAAAGGAGTCAATGATCAAGAGTGTAGAAATTAAACATTTATGCAAGACTAGATGTGATTATAAATATAAAAAGAAAACTAAATACTAGAGAATTAGAATTTTTTGGAAATAAGTCTTTTGGTAGTTTTCTAGACATAAAATTCTCAAAATTTCAGAGCCAACTTCTATACCACATCATCGGACGTCAATGTACATTGACAAAGGACGATGAGTTGTGGTTTAACTTCAAAGGAACTATAGCCAAATCATGCATTAGGGAAATTGAGGCAATAACCGATTTGAATTGTGGTTCCTTGCCAACCGTAGATACTTCTAAGGTGAAGAAAAAATTTATGTCCAAGTACTTCAAGAATAAAGACCCTATACCGAGGTTAAGGGTCTCATTTTTATTTAATGACTCAAATGGCAAAGTTATACTTCATAGATAATTTTCTCATCGGAAAACAATTCACAACCGGTATTGATTTGGAATAAATTAAATTAGTGAATAATGAAAAACAGTTTGATGCGTATCCATGGGGATGGATAGAGTATAATGTGCTAATAGGTTCTACAAAAAAATCTATAAAAAAAACCCTTCTGCCCTAGCAGTTGAAATCTTTGGATTTGCTTACTCTCTTTTAGTATGGGTGTATGAATGCATCCCACTATTGACTGGTCATTCAATATTTTGTGTTTAAAAAATTGATTACAAGAAGATATGCATGCTGAACTGAGTAGTGATAGCCACCCAAAATGAAAAGAACTGGCAGAAAGGGTCTTCGACCATGAATAGTTTGATGGGAACTGTATATTTTATACTTACTGATAATATTATATATGTATATGCATATAGTATAAACTCATATCTGAATGTCATTTCTGAAAAAAGATCCAATACAAGGCCATGTTTTCTGAGGTTGATTTCGTGCAACGAAGCACATTCCATGAAACACAAAGTAGGGAGGAAACTAATGAAAGATTTGAGAAAGGAGAATGCTCACGTCAAGCTGAGCAATCCAATGAAGAAGTTTTTGAATACTTCCTCAAATTTCAAGAACTAATAATGGCCAACAATCAACCTTTAAACATGAAATTTGGCAAACTGATTTAGAGGTCGAAGGTTCGAAAAATATGTTGCAAGAGAAGGAAAGCGAAACAGTGAAACCAGATGAAACCATACAAAGGGATGAGAATAATGAGAATGATAGAGGTGAAGGTGATAGAAATAATTGTGAAGAAAGGGGAAGGAGGGATGAAGAAGAACATGATGAGAAATGTGGAAATAAAAGTGAAAGAAAAAATGATCAGCAGATAGATTTTCTATCAATCTCTATATTATGATTTATGGATTGATCTGTATATTAGTCATATATATATATATATATATATATATATATATATATATATATATATATATATATATATATTTTGCATACTAACTTTAATAATGATTAGAATAAAAACGATGAAAGAGAAAATGAAAGATAAGAGGTACATTAGACAGATATATAACTGTATATTTTAATTTATAAATGTGTATATTACATACTAATTATGAAGATAATCAGGAAGGACAAAATGATTTGCTTGATGATGTAGTATATAACACTGCTCTACTTAATGAAGTATAAAAAATTAAAAAAGAAACAATAAAATGAAGGTAAGTAATTTAGTAAATATAGTTATTGTTTTTTAATTTATATGTGGATTGAAACTATTATAAATTACGCTACACGTGTTTTATGTAGAAGAAAAAAAAACTTGGAAAAAAGACCTGCCAAAGACCTGTAACTGTTAGGAGTGCTATAATTATTGTATGTATATTTCAAATGTTGATCATATGTATGTCGTAATATTGAAAATGTGCATTTCTAATTATTCATTGGAATAACAAGCTCGAGGTAGAGATATTGCTCATCAACAAGTAGTGAGGAAGAGCATGAGAAGAGAAAATTTACCTTCTAGGATATTGAGATCTCCATTCACAACAAAATTTGGATCGACGGAGCCAAAGAAAGAAAAAATAAAGTTGAATAGTCAAGGATTTGAAGCACCAACTTTTAAATTGATCTCCCAAGGCCTGTAGTACATTATGTTTGCTAACAGCTAGAAAAATGAAGGAACAACTTTTAATATTGTAATTTGGATTATGTTATTTGGATTTCAAGGAACAACTTTGAAATTTTATAACTTTTATAAATTGTATATTGTGTTTGTTAACATATACAAATAGATACTTTGTTGAAAGGATGTTATAAATCGAATGCTTTATTTATCTAAAGGAACATGACTGTAATGAATGAAATGTATGTTTGGGATGTAGCAACATTTATTAGGTTATGGAAGATGAAAGGAATTTGATAAGAAACTTTTTGACTGGAAGGAGAAGGTTATAATGGATATAACATGATATATATTCAATAATATGATGTATATCAGGATACTATACATTATAATTTGATGTTTATTGACATGAAAAATGTGATAAAATGTTTATGTTAAGTATATTTGCAATAATATTACGTACATGATTTTGTAATGCAAAGTTTGAACTATAAACTAAGAAAAATAATGTATATATCATTGGTAAACATGGGATATTAAGAAAATTAGTGGATAATTAAAAAATAAAATTGGAATATTTTGTATAAAATCTTTTCCTATATATGTAATAATATTGTGTATATAACGTATAATAAACATTATAATTGGATATATATTAAAATGTAAAGAATATCATATGGTTGAAAAATTGAAAAATGGTGCAGTGTATATTTTCAATAATATGAAGTATATAACAACAAATAACTAAAGTAAATAATGTAAACATAATTCTAGACATATGGAATTTTTTCTAAAATTGAGGATACGTTTATAATTGAAATTAAACTTTTAACAACATTATAATATAAAAAATTAAATTAAAAGTATAAAAGATAATAAATCACGATTAATCTAGTTCAATAAAGAATACTTGCATCTCTTTTGATTATGACCAACAAGTCCACAACAGCCACATTTAACGCGTCTCTTGAACTTCATTTTTTAAGGAATTTTAATCTTCTTCCGTCGACCAACCGCACGTTTTACATGAGGTGGAATGATGACAATGGACATAATATCATCAGGTATTTGCCATTGTCAATGATTGCCTAAGGGATTTATTACACCTCTATATATTGAACTCAAAGCGATGTTCAAGTAAGGAGGTGAGACATATGACTGAATTGATAAATGTTTCATGGTGAAAACAACATATGCATGCACACAAGGTATTTCCAATATATCCCACATCCTGCAACTACAAACCTTCGTAGGTAAGTAAATCACATATTGGGAGGTTACATCTATGATCTGGTATTTCATGTTATTAACCGGATTAACCTATATTGCAAATATGTAAAAGAATTATATAATGTATATATGAAATATGGTGATGTATATGAAAAATACGTATAAGTACAAATAAATTGAGCATGCCTTCATTTATTGACTACGTTCAATCTGTTCCCTTAATATACCTTCAATGGTTTTGGTAAAATTTGTCACTTGATAATCAACTTCATTTCTTCGTTCAAAAAATCATCTTATCAACATCATTCAGAAAACCTCAAACATAGAACATATTGGTAACTCTTAGCCTTCAACATAGCAGAATTCAAACTCTTAGATATATTAGTGGTCATAACATTATATCTTCTACGTGGTGAGTACGCACGAGACCACTTAGCAAAACAAATGGATTCAAGCTCCTCGTGTATACCAAGGGCAAAAGATTCCAACAAACGTATTTCGTGTTCGTAGTCTATAATATTAAAAGCCTTCCCATATGTATGAAATACGGGATCAACTATTTTCTTATACTTCAACTTCAAGTTCCTAAGTAAATGAACAAGGCACATGCAATGTACAACGTTGGGAAATACTACCTCTATGGCTTTGCATATACTTTTATGCCTATCAGATACTATGACAACCTCATTTCGGCCACCTATAATTCTCTTATATTGGTTGCAAAACCAGGTCTATGAGGAATCATTCTTAGAACCCACAACACAAAAGGCTAGTGGAAAACTCTGATCATTAGCATCAGGTGTTAAAGTAGATAAAAGAGTACCACCGTATTTATTCTTCAGACTTGTTCCATCAATAGAAATGACTGAACGACAATGTTGTCGACTAGAAATGAAAGCAGATAATGCTATGAAGAACTAAAAAAATCTACCATCGGCATCAACTTTGTATTCAACACGAATGTAATGAACATAAAAAAAAAATTTAAACATATGACGAAAACCCTTTGAAGGGATGCAAAAAAACGCTTAACCAATTTAAACATATGACGAAAATCCAATTGAAGGGATGAAAACCCTTTACAGCAGAAAAATTACAGAAACTCAATTTTAATTGGAACCTTAAAAATACCAATACATTGACAAAAAATAGAAAAACAATTTTTATGGTTAAACATGCTTTGAAAAAATACAGAGAAGAAAAAAAAAACTTACGCCGTTGACGACTCTGAATCTACCAATCACCAAATTTTGGGACACCACCACTTGGAAACCTTCCTATTCTCTGATTGAGATGGTTTGTGGGAACCAAAATTGGAATAAGGGAATGGAGAGAATTTTTTCAGAGAGAATGGAGAGTTTTCTTCGCAGAACTCACTGTTGTGATTGTTACGCAAAGAATTCCCACTTCTTCTGACGAAAGAAGTGGGAAGTTGGAGATAATAAATGGGAACGTGGGAAAACCACCCACGTTCCCTATTAACTTAATAATAATTATTAAATTAATATATATTAAATTAATTTAATTAATTTAATAATTAATTAAATCATATTTAATTAATATTTTCATTTAAATCATATTTAAATGAATATCTCTCGCATAACCTATAGTTTTAATTTAATTAATTTAATTAAATCAAATTAAACTAAACTATTAATTAATTCTCCAATTAATTAATTTCTAAATTAAATATCTTATATTTAATTTAATCCATAATTTGAATCATATTCAAATATAAATTTCTCTCATAACCTATAGTTTTAATATGTATCATATACACATTAAATTTTAACTTATAGTTTTAATATGAATCTAATTCAAATTAAACTAATATTTGAACTTATTCAAATATTTTATTCTCTCGTAATTTAATTTTGAATCATATCCAAAATTAAATTTATATAATAAAGTCTAATAAACTTTATATTATAATGTATCAATATACATTATATTAATTCCCAAAGTAAATTTGAACATTTCAAATTACAACCAATATAAATAAATCTCATTACTCTTTATGAGCTAGGAAGGGGACCTAATGGACCTACAGATCAGAAGCTACAACGATATGAAATTAATTAGCTAAACTCATTAACTACATTAATCATTATTCGTTAACTGTGTGTACACTCCACTAAAGACTCACAGCTGAACTCTTCTCACTGTAGATATATTTCTGTGTCCATGGATATAAACCAATACCAGTAAGTTAGTCCTTCACAAGTGTTCGTAACACCAGCTAGGTCAAATTACCGTTTTACCCATGGGTTACCTCTAGTCCTTAAATACCAGTGCTCCTCTAATGAACAACCTGTTTATGGTCCAACCACTAAACAAAAAACCCTCTCGTGCCATAGAGAGGGTAGGTCCCTTTGTTCAAGTCGCGGAGACACCATTTAAGGGAACACTTATCTACTTACCCTAAAGGTGGGAATGAGTGAATTCCATCTTGTGTGATTATGTTTCCAGCTCCCCAGTCAGTCTTGTCCCCAAAATGATAAGCATATTGAGTGGGCAATTTGGTCACTCTCACCCGTACAAATCAAAGGACAATCCCTCGCAAACAGGAGTTTATAATACACTCAAGATTAAGACTAAGTCACCTAGGTCATCCTAATGAAATAGAAATCCAACTAGTTAACGGAGTTACATCTAGTGATTACTATTTCGTGGTCCAATCTTATGCAAACCCATTGCATAGGATACCCTCACTCGCATGTCGCATACATGAACACATTGGATCAATGTATTTTTATCAAATCCAAAGTGAGCCGTATCCATAGTGTTAACAAGATAAGGTACCCAACCTTAACCCTATACTATAGACCCTTTAAGCTGATCTTGAACATTGATCCCCGTATGTCTCTACATACTGTTCAAGACTCATCAAACAACTTAGGATGTTAGTTTATTGGATTTAGGTTATTAAGACAAAACTAATAATATAATCAATAACACTTATTGAAATTATAATAATAAAACACTTTTTTAATGACAGTCAATTGATTATATTTACTATCTACGAGTTTTAGGACATAAAACCCAACACCAATATGTATGCAAATTGGAGTATCATCTTGTAGGAGCCCTCCGGAGATCCGCGAATCTCATCCAACGCAACCTTATGAGCACGCCATGCTTTTTGGTAAGATATGTTTAAACCATGTTCTGCACGAATGTAATGAACTATATCTTTGGGAGTTGAAAACTCAGAACCAGCTAAAGATATTTTAATTAGGTCCTTGATAATAGTAAAGGTCGCCTGTTTATGATCTGTTAATGGAACATCTACCAAACATGTATGTTCAGAATCAAACCTAGTAAAAACCCATAATGTCCTAACCCCATGAATACGACAAGAAACACGCAAGGACCATTTGTAATATTCAATTATGCATTGCAAAATCATAACTTCCTTGTTTGATTTTACAGTAATGTATTGAGTATTGTCTCTAAGAGTAATGACTTGTACGCACTATTTGAACAAAGATTTTGTTGAAAACATGTCATGGACTTTTAGTGCAAAGTTGGAATCTACCTTAAACATATCTATGTTTTTAAAAAACCAACCCCATCATCATGGATTTGAGTTTGAAAAGAACTAGACGACAATGAACCCAAACAGATATATAAAGGACCAACAGAATGAAAAATAAGGACAATATGATGCTCAACAATCGATGTTATTATATGGTAAACTCATTTAACATCGTTATAGCCAAATCATTCTTAACACATTCTATAGGACCTAGGAAAATGTATATATCAATATTGTTCATATCAATAATACTGCCTAACTTGGATATAAGGCTTGTGTACAATTCTTTATAGTACATATGTTCAATAATTGTAATTTCGGACACACTAAAACTAAGGTAATTGTTCGATTCATTGAAAAAACCATCGAAGTAGACTATAATTCTGACCATCCTAAATAAACATATTAAAAATATGTCACTATTACTGATGTCAAAATATATGTATTATGGTAAATAAGAAGGGATATATATCTAAATAAGAAAATAACACACAGATCATATTCGTCAATAAATGTATGAAAATTTATGTATACTATTGTAAATAAGAAGGGATACATATTTACAAAATTAGATAAGATAAATAACTAGTGTATCTCAACTTATATGCATAAGGGGTATATATAAACTAATTATGACAATTGATATTCCTTGGGGACCGTATGTAAACATATATGTAGTAATATATGTCTAAAATAAATCTTCGGAAATATAATGTTAGATGTTCTAAGAATACTATGATTTAATGGAGTACAAAAAATATAACGAACTGAGGAAGAGAACTAACCGGATGTATGTGAAGGCGGATGGAATTGATGAAGAAATTGGATTGATTTTCGGCAGTGAAGCTTTGAACACAATGAAAAAAGAAGATTTTCCAAATGTAGAACGTTAAGAAATTAATTTCCAGTGGAGGATATAACAGATGTGATTTTCAGTGAAGGAAGGAAATTCAATTGATTTGCGGTGAACTAACAAAAGAACGAAACTGGATGGAATTGGTTAAGAAATCAAATTATTTTCCGACAGAGGATCAAACGAAATTGGTGGAGAAATTGATATACGGGAGCCGACGAAAATTGATAATGGGAAGAAGGTGGCAGACGATGTACGGTGAATAATTAAGAAATATATTTTTGAAAACTTTTTCCACATTAAAAAGTATATTATTTGATTATAATTTAAAATCAATTATATAAGGTAACGTTTTTTATTTTATATTAATTAAAAATATAATTAAGAAAATTATATTTTACACAATAATGATAAAAATAATGTAAATAAGGAAATAATTAATTCTTAATTTCGAATTTGCTATATAATTAAGGTTAATCTTGTTCTAGAATTCCTAATTAAGTCAAAAAATCTTAATTTAAAATATTTGTGAAATTTTGATTTTTCTTTTGTCTAAATCTTTCTAGTTAAAACCCCTAATATTTTTTGGCGGCCCAGATTCGTATAGAAGCCCAATAACGACCCATCGCGTTTATTAATGGGCTTTCGCTCCAATATCCTTATTTAAGAAAACCCTAAAACGTTTCTATATAAATGCGCGTCGGCACCCTTCTTTCTTATCTATCAATCGTGTTTTTTTTCTTTAAATTCCTTTCTTTTGCTTTGTTGTTTTGTTCTTCGCTTCTTTGTAGGGCATAAGAGTTTTCATTTTAGGGTTTTATGGAATCCGTCTGTGTACAATAAGCCGATGCTCTGGAATAAAGGAATGAAGGAAGCATGGTAGTGTGCACAGAGATCGAATTCACAGGTCAACATGTCTGCTCCCTCTGATTCTTTCTGATTTGGGGGCCTGGTTTAGACCTACATTCTCATTTCGTTCTCTTAATCTCCTGTTCTTAAACAATTTGTTTGCTTCATCGCTTTTGATTTATTCGTAAATCTTTTTCATATGAAAAGCTATTGCGAATTGGCTGGAATTTTCCCCTAGGTTTCTCGATTGTGTTAATAATTAATTAACTAAAGGTTTCTGTACTTAGGATTGATTTTGAATGCTGGATCATAATCGAGGCGTTCGGATTAGACAAATTTGAGTAGTCTGATAGGTTAATATGTGAATTTTTTTATTGTAATGGTGGAAATGCCTCTTTGAGTAGCCGTGTGAACATAATTTAGGGTTTCATATTGTGCTTAGTTAGGAGGCAGACAGCAAAGTGTTTTTATACTTCGAGGCCTATTTGAGAGGATTTTTCAAACATTTTCGTGAATCTTCCTCCAAGCAGCCTTGAACATTCAGTTTTTTAATTTTAAGAAACTGGATGATTTTGAAAATCCTTAGAGGGTGAATTTTTTTTCTGAACCATTTATTCAGTTGTTGGAAGGGATTAAATTAGTATTTTTAACTGTAGAACAATATTATATTGAAACATTTAAAAACTTAAGTCAAAGGGACACTTTAAAGATATATATGTAAATTGATCAAACCCCCCACTTTGCCAGAATTAAGAACACAGGGAGTTCTATGACCACAGAGATATGGTGGAATGAATTACTGAAGCCTAAAAATTCTTAATCTCTATATGAAATGGAGAAATTTGTCTTCTAAATGTGCTAAATTAATGTGAGATGATAGCCTCATAGCTTGGAAAAACAACTTTCAACATCTAGCCTTGAACATTTTCAGTACTTACGTTCGGTACTTGATCAAGATTATGGATTCTCTTTCAGAAAGCTAATGAAAGCCTTTTTCACAGTAGAGATGATGACATAGCACATGCACCCGTAATGAAAAAAGAATTGAAAACCGAGAATGAAAAGGAACTGGAATCTTGTAGTACCTAATAAATAAAAGAGATGAAACAACAATGGTGGCAAATTTGCTTGTAACTGGTTAAGGTGCAGAAAATGATAAATGTTCGACAAAATTTAGGATTCAATTGATGTGAATACAGGGGGGAAATCCTAGTACAAGTTAAGAAACAAGATCAATGTTCGAACTTTCTTGGGTTCCAATGAGTAACTTCATGATCCAATGGGGTTTGAATTAGCTTCTTATAGTAAAGTGTACCTCCTCAATTGCTGATGTATGTTTTTATCAATTATTGGAAGGTGGGTAGAGAAGAAAGAACTCACTTTGGAAAATAAAATTATTGTTAAATAGAGTCACAATAAATTAATAACTTAGGAATCAAATAGAATCAGATAGAAGTTAAACGTGATTTAATACACATTTATGACAATATTATCTATCAAAGTTTGTATTAGGATATTATTTATAGAAGTTTGTAGATTCATATTTTACTTGATAGGAATAATGTAAAAATATTTAATCATTCATATTTTACCCAATATTTTATAAATTTTACCAAATATTAGATATTGTTGTCAAAAGCTCGTGTTCATATACATTGCAGTTATTTTTCTTTTCTTGTTGTATGGTTATTGATACACAATTTATATATTAGATAAACAATGATTTGATATACAGATATAAACCTTATAAATGTGAAGTTGTTTTTAATGTGACAAAGAAGACTGCCAATTTATTGACTCGGGTTTCCAAAGAGGTGCCCAAAACATGGGTGTATTACGACAATCCTAAGTTTGATGTATTATGACATTATACTCATGTGTAGACAAGAAACACCGTAATGGTTGAGTAGACGTTTTGAGTGTTATGATCAACATGATATCATGTTCAAGGAATATCATGAACAACTACTTACAGAGAAACACAGTTATGCCTTTTGCTGAAGCATGAAATAGGATTATTGACAAGAAAGAAACATTCACCGAGAGTGCTCTCTCTATCCTTAGAACAATCAATCCAATCTATATAGTAAAAACCAACAAGGGTGGCAGTGGTGTCACAAGAATACCACATACCATAATCAGAAGTACCAAGAACATGTTTAAGAATTCTTTTGACAGAGGCAAGATGTGAAGATTTAAGGGCATATTGATAAAGCATATTGATAAAGAGCACATACACCGTAACACAAGCATGATATTAGGACGGCTAGCTGTGAGGTAAAGTAGTCCTCTAATCATGTTTTTATAAAGACTTTCCTCAACAATAATCGCATCACTGTTTTTGGAGTGTTTAGTACTTCTGCTAGTAGGAGTTCTAAGTTGAGCTTGATGGAGGTTGAATTTCTTAACAAGATGTTTGACGTTTGTTTGAGTTATAACAATTCCATTAACCAAGAAAGTAGGAGAGTTCTCTAACCATACTCACTTCAAATTCAGTTTGCATTTGTGTAATAAACTTGCCAACCAAGGATTGAGGACTACCACATAAGATTATATCAACATATACATGAGCAATAATAAATTATGTATCTAATAAATAGGGTTTGGTGGTAAAGACACTTTTAAAAGCTTGCTTTTCTTTCGATGGGTTACTCACTCAATTAAGCCTTTCTTTTTTCTTTTCTCTTCTTATTATCGTCTAGCTCCTCTTCCCTTTTGTCACCCGGTCCTGCAACAAAGTCACCTTTTACTCCTCGGATAAAATTTCCTCCTATCTGAACTCTTGAATTAACTATTTTTCAAGTTTATTTATACTTTTCTTAAATCAAGTTAGTTAACATTATCCTTCTCCCAATCTCGATAGCTCCTACTTAGTGCGTTACACATGTTAGTTTAATATCCTTCTTAAACCATGTTTAACTTAAACTTAACTGGTATTTAGCTGACTACTCAGACTCCTCCGTGCCTAGCTCCTCACCTGATAATTGGTTAAGCGTTTGTTTCCAACTTCTTTTTTTTTTTTTTTTTGCATTATCTTGTTGAACTGCGTTGCCATTCGTCACAACACGTTGTCTTATTCCTTCGTCTTCTGCCCCTTCACTCGTATTATCTCAAAACGTCCATTCAAGCTTAATCATGCCAACTTCAAAAATTAATTTACAAAAAAACCTCTTTATAAGGACACGAGTTTCGCATCATTTGCTTCTTCAATGGTTGTGACTTTCATACTAAATCTCTTAGAAAAAGATCAAAGAACTTTCCTTATAAGCTTTTCATTAGATAGCTTCTCTATGAGAGAGAAGGATTCATTTGCAATATTAAGTATCTAAACATTATATTCAACTATGAATTCATCTTCAAACCGAGAGGTTAAGATTTGAAGATGAGACATCTTAACTTTAGAGGTTCTTTCATATGCCACCTCACAAGAATTTTCCAAGCATCTGCTGCAGAGGCACAAGTATTTATGAGTTTGAAAATATTATTATCAACTCTTCTAAAGAGAGCATTTAGAACACGATAATTCCTGAGTGTAGTTTCTTCTTCAGCATCAGTTCAATCCTTTTCAGGCTTGGGAGGCTTAACACCTTCATCATTGGCAATTACGGGATATGTCGACCTTGTGTTAACAACCTTCTAGGTCTTACTGTCAATGGACTTAAGAAAAACAATCGTTCTTGCTTTCCAATAAGCATAGTTTGATCCATCAATACTACAAGAAATTCATTATTCAGTGACAAAGTTTTAGTGGCGCAAGTAATTTTTGCCAGCAAAAGATTGTTTGTAGTAATGCAAAAAAATGTGTCACAAAATATTACTATTAGTAACACATTTTTAATCCGCGCCACTACAAGAATTGGTAACACAACAATAATGTTGCTAAACATTAAATAGTTTTAGCAACAAACATGTATGTTGCTAAAACTTTACCAAACTCCCAAATTTTCCCTTTATTTTTAATTTGCCTCCAACCCCTTTTCATCTCTCTCCCTCTACTCCAATTTTTGTCACGATTTTCCTCCATTTTCCCAATCTCCCACTCATTTTCTCCCACACAATCCCCCGATTTCATCTTTACCATAGCCCCTCCCCTGACTTCACCGTGCACGCCATCGTCGCTCGCCATTGCCGCACCCCTTCGCTGCACACACCATCTCTAATATTTTCCTTTTTTTTACCAAAAAAAATAGGGCTACCAAAAAATCGGAGGAGAGTGGAAACTCGCTCACTTTTTACTCCAAGTCCTTAGTTCGTCATGATTTTGGGTCTTTTATGAACCACTCTTGTTGCAGGTTGCTGGGAATTTCATAGTTGAATATACATACTCCTTTTAACTTTGCACAAGCACCTTATGTGTGCTGAAGTGAGTTTCAAACTATACTTAGTGTTTGGAACTAACTTTGTATATCCATTTACTTGATGTAACTTCATACTTATAACTTAGGTTGACATCACTTGAACTCTTTATGGAATTATCGAAGTTTCTTGACATATACTTCTTGTCATGAAGTTGGTGTTAATGCATGTTGCCTAGTGATAGTTCCTAAGACTATTGTATTTGACATTTTATAACAGATTTATATATCAAATTTAATATTATTTTTCTATTTAATAAAATACTTTTCCTAGCGCTTTAAATAACGTTGAAAAATCGTTGGTTTTCTAAACTAAAAAAACTACAGGAATTTTTAGTGGTGCTAAATGTTGATTTTAATATGTTACGAAAGACGTTTGTAATAATGGTCACAAATTAACCTTTAGAAATAACATTATCTGTCACTAAAATATCATCTTTAAAGACAAATGTACCATGTCACTGTAAAAAAATAAATAGTGACGACAAATATGTTACTAAAAGAAAACATTTAGTAATGCGCAAATGCCAATAACAATATGCATTTTGCGGAGTGTATTCATTGCATTGCTGAAACTTTTGGCTAATCGAATACTATGACAGTTCTAGTGATGCATGTCTTTTATGAACAACTATCAGATTTCAGCATTCTTTGACTAATATGAAAAGGAATTAGTCAATAAGGAAAGAAAACAAAAGAGTATTTTTTTACGACCAATTTAAACAATAACACTTCTTAAATCAAAGTTTGACGAAATCTCAATTTTGTATCAAATCAAAGTTGGAAGAAAACTCAAGCTCTATTCCAAAATTCAAATTAAGATGCGAAGTTCCAACAAAATCTTAATCCCAATATCAAAGCTTTGATATAATTCAAGTGTGCCTTAAATCAAATTATGAGTTCACCCAAGCTTCACAAAATCAAAGTTGAAGTCGAGAGAAATCACGTCAAAGTCAAAGTTCTACTCAAATCAAAGTGGAAGTAAAGACAACAAAGTGGATTTTTTTGTCCTTAATCTCAAATTAATTAATTAATTAAAGTTTTGATGACAATAAATCTAAATGTTTTATTGACAATTTTATTATTCTGAATAGTCCAAAATGTTGAGCTTGGAACAATGATTTTGACGCCTTTTGAATCACCTAAATCAAAGTTTAAACGAAGATAATATTACTGAAAGAAGCTTAACAGAAAAATACCGAGATGGTGACGTGGCGGCCAAGTAATCAACTTGAACCAATTAGAGAAAACCGTTTGGAACAATAGAGGAGTAACACATGTGGCATTTGTTTTTTTTATTGGCTTTTAGAAAGAAAATGAATTTAATATTATTATTTATCTTTGTGTTTAACGACTAGTTGTTTTAAAAGATGACAAACTTTGTTTTATTGGGCTTTAAAAAAATTATTTTAAAAAGGACATATTATTATTTGTATTTATATCTAACGGCTAATTGATTTAATCTAAATCATTCAATTTTCTTTTACTTACCTTCAATGATCCAAAACGATTTTGGATTTCTATATCTTTCCCCTCTTTTTAAATACTTCATTGTTTTCAAATTTTTAATAACTTTGTTTAACTTTAAAATGCTAAAAAATTGCAATAACCACCGTTGAATAAGAAATTTTGGAACCAAACACAAATTGTCATGTCATTTACTAAAATAATTGGATTTGAGATTAATTAAAAATTGAATGTGTCCCAAATTAAAATTAAAGATATAAATTGGCCAATTCTAATGTCATATGTTGACCATTGGATTGAATTAATTACTTTAGTCCAATTAAATAATATTTAATTAGATTAAAATTCAATTGAACAAAAAAAAAAAAGCTTAATTTAGCCTAAAAGTTAAATATGACCCAAACCCATGTTGTTGAGTCTATGGGCATGGTTCATGGGCTAACTAGACCCAAGTTCATAAAGGCTCACCAAAGTACTCTATAAATAGATGAGTTCTTTTCATTTGTAAGGGTGAAAAAGTTTTTAGTAGAAGATCTAGAGAGAATTCTCCAAAGAGCCAGAAGACTCTCTAACTCTTGAAGTCGACCATCCTCAAAGATTGAAGTTTATTTGAAAATATAAGCTTTCTTCCAAGATTCAAACTTCAAGAATATTACATGCTTCGCTTCCTCCAATCAAGCGTAAGCATCCAGTCGAGAGAGAATCAGAGAATCAATTTGTAGAGATCGAACTAAATCGCATCAAATCAACATAAGTTCAACTCCACGAATCAAATTTTTTCAAAAATCTCGTGTGAACAGCGACTATTGTTATTCTCTCTAAAGCTTCTAATTTTCATTCTTTTCACCTTGTCCTTGAGAGAATTCTTATTGTATTATAAGAATCAATTGTTGTGAGCTTAAAATTGTATACTCACTCTTTTAGAGTTTTCTTTTATGTAATTTAAAACTTCAACATATTGTGACGTTGGATCCTAACCCGTGGAAATGATAGGTTATTGAACCCAAAAAAAGAGCAATTAACAGTATGACTCTAATATGTGGAAAGATTTCAAAAGAAGGTTTTCATTCAAAATCCTAAGAGTTGCTTTAGAAAATGGATGTAGGTCGAGTTTAACTGAACCATAATAAAATTACGGTGTCTTTTCTCTAACTCTTTTTTACTTATTTTTGTATTTTATTTTAGTTGCTTATTCTTGTTGGTTGAGTTTTATTGCATACTCTATTACATATTTTTTTTTTACCAATCTTGTTATTTAACAAAATTTTGCTGATGTTTTTTTATTTAATTTAAAAATTATCTAATTAGTTTAATTTAGGCGTATTGTTAAATTTTTTTAATTAGACCCTATTCACCACCTCTAGGGTTATCATACTGATCCAACAATAAGTCAACATTATATTTCAAATTCGTTGAAGAATTGATTATATTCCAAATCTTAAAACAAAAAATTGTTTGAATTTGAGATAATACACAAAATTGAATTTGCACTTAAAGTGAAGCTTAAATTTTTAAATAAAATGCTACTCCTAAATAAGAAAGTCAAGGAATAAGATTCATCTTTTGTTTCTTGGTGTAAAATGGGTCAAGCAAACACACTATCAAATCAAAATTTTGAGTTAAATTCTCATATTTTGATTAAAGTAAGGGAATCAAAACCATTCTTTGATTTCAAGTTATATTTTTCAAAAATCACCCATAGTATAAACGTGCATAAGGGGACATTTTTTTTATAAGAAATTTCAGCCAATTAAATTATATCACGTCATTACAGTAAAAATTGAGCCCATCATGAAAATTATAAATGACTTAGTCCAATCCAATTAAGCCCCCGGTGAAAATTTGGGCCAAAGAGGACATTGGACCCTGTGAGCAAATAATCCGATCATGATTCAACCAAATCTTCCGGAATGTGTGATAGAAGTACACACGTTGTTTTTTTTTTATTTTATTGTTTTGGCTATTTAATTTTTTTCTAGCTTTCCAAAATTTTAGCAAGCACTAAGTTAGTGGTAATCTCTCTACAATGACTGAAAGAGTGAATGGTGTTAGTTTCTTAAATTTTAGCAAGCGCTAAGTTATTGGTTTCCTATTATTTTGTTTACTTTAGACTATAAATAGTCCATCAAATTGAATAAAAAATCACTTCCATTATTTTCCTTCTCTCAGCAATATATCTTCTAGAATATATTTTTGTTTTATCTGTTTCTTCAAATATATCAGAGTGTGTGAAGTTTTTTGTGCAGATTCTTGTTTTTAAACCAACATCTGGTATTAGAGCAGGTTGTCTTCTCATCGCAGATTCCACCATCCAATGAAGATGGCAAGCATCTCGTAGCAAGGGAAGGAGAACAATGGAATGCCAATTCTCTATCCGATGTTAACTTCTCATATCTACACGGTGTGGATGATAAAGGCGAAAGCAATCCTCAACGCCCAAGGAGTATGGGAAGGATATAACCGATGAAAGGATCCAAAGTAGAAGCAAAGAAGGACAAGAACGCGCGTGCATACATTCTCCAATGCATTCCAAAAGACGTGCTTCTACAAATTGCAAAGAAGAAGACCGCAAAGGAAATATGGGATAGTCTCAAGGCGAAGCACTTGGGCAGCAAGCGGGTGAAGATGGCACGAGTTCAAACCTTGAAGAGAGAGTTTGATGTTCTTCAGATGAAGGAGATCGAGACGATCGATGAGTTCGCAGGAAAATCAGCGGTATAGCAAGCAAGTTCTCCACCCTCGGTGTTGCACTTGAGGATTCATCATTGATCAAGAAGCTTCTTGACTCCGTCCTTGACAAATATCTTCCCATTTTCGCAGGAATCAAGCAATCCAAGATCTCCACACCATGCCATTTGAAGAAGCGATCAGACGAATGAATGCGTACGAGGAAGGACAGTGCAGCTCCGAGGAAACAACAACAACATTAATGGAAAATTCCTACTTACTCATGCCGAGTGGAAAGTAAGACAAAAAGGGAATAACGGTGACAACTCCTCAATGAACAAAAGGTGCGGATCCAGTGGTAACGATCGAGGAAAATGGCAAGGACGAAGACGAGGTCGTGGTCATGGTCGTGGCACAGAGCATCAAAATAGTGTAGGAGGCACTTGCAACACCGAAAATGGCACTCGTGACAAAAGTCACATAAAGTGCTTCACTTGCAGCAAGATAGGACACTATGCATTCGAGAGCCATGGAAAAGGTCGTGACGACGAAGCTCATCTAACTTGCACCGTCGACGAAGAACCAGCTTTAATGATGGCTATGTCTTAGAAGAGGATATGCACTAGACGTGATCAGGAGTATGTCGTACTACTCAGCAAAGCTCGGTTGTTACCAGAGATGTATTGCAATGACAAGAATGAAAAAAACTACGACGTTTGGTACCTTGACAATGGTGCTAGCAACCACATGATCGACCATAGTGAGAAATTCCACGAATTGGATGAAAGCATCACCATGAAGGTGAAGTTTGACGATGGATCAACCATTCAGATTGTGGAAAAAGGAATGATTGTGTTAGAGTGCAAAACTGATGATTAGAAGGCTCTCCAAGAGGTGTATTACATTCTAAAGCTACCTAGCAACATCATAAGCCTTGGGCAAATGACAAAAGACGAAAACAAGGTACAAATGGCGGGAGATGCCATGAAAGTGTCTGACAGGAGTAGGAAGCTTTTGATGTCGAGGAAGCAAACACAAAATAGTTTGTACAAGATAACCTTGAAGATGTTCAAGCAAGTCTGCCTTCTGACAAGCCTAGAAGATCCAACATAGTTGAGGCACGCGAGCCTTGGCCATGTAAATTTTCATGACTTGAAACTCATGGAGAAGAAGAAATTGGCAGTTGGAGTACCATTAATGACTCAACCGAACAAGTTATGCGAAGTGTGCTTGATTACTAAACAAGCGAGACTGTTGTTTCCACATCAACCAACCTATAGAGCGGAGAAGCTGTTAGAACTCCTCCATGCCGATATATGCGAATCGATTTCACCGTGTACTTTCGCTGGCAACAAGTATTTTTTGTTAATCGTTGACGATTCCACAAGATAAATGTGGCTGTATATGTTGGAGGCAAAAAGTGACGCATTCGAAGCATTCAAGAAATTCAAAATCTTGATGTAGAACAATACAGAATACAAGATTGGAACGCTTTGGATGAATCGGGGGTGGCGAGTTCTTATCTGCAGAGTTCACTCAATTTTGCAAAAAAGAAAGAATCGAGCGACACCTCACTACTCCACATTTACTGCAACAGAATGGAGTCGTAGCGCGTCGTAACCGCATCTTAATGTCGATGGTGAGATCACTTCTCAATGCACGTGCCAACAAGATTTTAGGGAGAGGTGATAAGACATACAATTTATTTGTTAAACCGTCTTCCAACAAAGGCCCTTGAAGGACGCATACCATTTGAAGCTTGGATGGGGAGAAAGACACACCTTGCCCACTTGAGAGTGTTTGGTTGTGTGACATATATAAAAGTCACAACCCCTCAAATCAAAACTTAACGATCGAAGCTCGTCGATAGTATAATTAGGTGTTAAGGAAGGATGCTCAAAGCTCGTTGCCTATATGATCCGAGTCGTGAAAAGCTACAAATTAGTAGAGATGTTATTTTTCAAGAGAATCTTGAATGGGCTAGGAACGAAGGTGTTAATGACGACAAGGAGATTTTGGAGTTTCAAATGATGGACCAATTTTATTTCGACGAGGCCAAAAATATGGAGGATGAAGAAATCGGGATCGAAAATGCCGCACCACATGAAATTGAGATACCTACGATTGGATAGACCAATCCATCTACTCCATCGACAAACACACCGGTCCGTCTAAGATTTATTGCTGACGTCTACACCAATATAGAGGAAGTTGTAGGTGGTGGAGAACAAGAAAATAAGGTGATGATGGTGGTGTTCAAAGAACCGACTTGTTACCAAGAAGCTGCGACCGAGACTCGCTGGTACGAAGTCAATGGAGAACGAGCTGAAATCCATTAAGAAGAATAACACATGGAGTCTGACCAAGCTTCCACCGGGACACAAACCCATTGGTCTAAAATGGGTGTTCAAATTGAAGAAAAACTTTAATGGAGAAGTTGTCAAGCACAAAGCAAGACAAGTTGCTAAAGGCTATGTACAAAGGCAAGACATCGACTTTAAAGAAGTTTTTGCACCAGTTGCAAAACTTGACACCATTTGAGTCATTCTTGCTCTCACTGCAAACTAAAGTTAAGAGGTACACCATCTAGATGTGGAGTCAACGTTTCTCAAAGAGGAATCGAAAGAGGAAGTATATGTTACTCAACCGGAGGGATTTGAGGTTCCAAACCAAAAACACAAGGTATATAGGTTGTCGAAGGCTTTCTATGAATTGAGGCAAGCTCCACAAGCTTGAAAAATTCAACTTGATAGGAGTTTCAAAGAGCTTGGCTTTGGAAAATGCACTTAAGAGCAAGCAGTCTACACAAGAAGAGAAGGAGAAGAAAGTGTTCTTGTTGGAGTGTATGTTGATGATCTCATTGTAATGGGAAGTAGCACCGAAAAAGTCAACAAGTTCGAGCAACAGATGATGGTAAAATTTGAAATGAGCTATTTGGGTATTCTCTCTTATTACTTAGGAATTGAAGTGGAACAACAGAAGGATCGAATCTTGCTCAAACAACCAACTTATGCCAAAAGAATCTTGTCTTAGTTTGGAATGGCTGTGATTCCGCCATAAGACTTTAACCAAAGGAATTTCTTTATTCCTCAACGTTTTCACCTCTCTAGCCAGCACCTCAACGGGTTGTTCGGTATAGCTCAAGTTTTCATCAATTTCCAGTGGCTCGTAATCCACTACATGGGATGGATCTGGCACGTACTTCCTCAACATGGAGACATGGAACACATCATGAACTGTCGAGAGTGATGGTGGCAACGCCAAACGATAAGCTACAGAGCCAATCCGCTCCAGAATCTCAAACGGCCCGACAAAACGAGGACTCAGCTTTCCCCTCCTTTCAAAACGCACGACACCTCTCATAGGTGCTACCTTTAAGAACACCTTGTCCCCTACCTCAAACTCGAGATCCTTCCGCCTCACATCTGCATAACTCTTCTGCCTACACTGAGCGGTATGCATGCGTGATCTAATCTTCTGTATCGCTTCGTTAGTAGACTGAACTAACTCAGGACCCATCAATCTTTGCTCACCCACCTCACCCCAGCAAACCGGGGATTTACAACATTTGCCGTACAAGGCCTCAAATGGTGCCATGCCGATGGTAGCCTGATAGCTGTTATTATAGGCAAATTCCATCAAATGTAAGTGGGAGTCCCAGCTACCTGGAAATTCCAATGCACACGCTCGCAACATATCCTCTAAAACCTGGTTCAGACGCTCAGTCTGACCGTCAGTCTGTGGATGGAAAGCCGTACTAAAGTCCAACCTCGTGCCCATAGCGGTCTGCAAACCCTTCCATAATTTGGAAGTGAAACGGGCATCTCTATCAGAAACAATCGACACTGGCACCCCATGCAACCTCACTATCTCGGACATGTACAACTGTGCCCACTTACTAGCAGTATAGGTGGATTTACCCGGAACAAAGTGTGCTGACTTGGTAAGCCTGTCCACCACAACCCAAATCACTGTAAAACCCCTCAGAGTCCTCGGCAGCCCTGTAATGAAATCCATGGACACGTTTTCCCACTTCCATTCCGGTATGCTCAAGGGTTGTAATAAACCCGCTGGCTTCTGCCTTGGTGCCTTGCTGACACACCAAGCATCTACTAACAAATTCTGCTACTTCCCTCTTCATGTTACGCCACCAATAAACCTGCTTCAGGTCCTGATACATCTTCGTACTACCTGGGTGCATGGAAAATGGGGAACTGTGAGCCTCAGATAATAATTCTGTCTTAACCGCACTATCCGACGGCACACAGAGGCGTCTCTCGAACAAAAGTCCACCATCAGAGGATAATGAGAACTCAACCGCTTGCCCTGCTTCTGCTAGGCCACGTTTCTCAACCAGATAAGGATCGTTACTCTGAGCATCAATGATCCTTTGCCTCAAAGTCGGCTGTACTATCAACTAGGCTAACTGCATAGTAACTGCCCCCACTGACACTGCAATCTCAGCCCGCTCGAGATCCCGATGCAAAGGGGCCTGCCGGGTAATAAGTGCTGCTGAATGTGATACCTTCCTACTAAGAGCATCAGCTACCACATTTGCCTTGCCTGGATGATACAGTATCTCACAATCGTAATCCTTCACTAACTCAAGCCATCTCCGCTGTCTCATATTCAATTCTTTCTGAGTAAAGAAGTATTTCAGGCTCTTATGGTCCGTGAAGATCTGTATCTTTTCACCATATAAGTAATGCCTCCATATTTTCAAAGCAAAAACCACTGCTGCCAACTCTAGATCATGTGTAGGGTAGTTCTGCTCATGACTCTTCAACTGACGAGACGCATAAGCAACCACCTTACCCTGCTGCATCAAAACACAACCCAAACCCTTCTTGGAAGCATCACTATAAATCACAAAACTGCCAGAACCATCAGGTACAGTAAGAACCGGTGCGGTAACTAGCTTCTGTTTAAGGTTCTGGAAACTGTCCTCACATGCCTTGCTCCAAACAAAAAGAGCTCCCTTCCTGGTCAACTGAGTGAGAGGAGTAGCTATACGAGAAAAGTTCTCCACAAACCGTCGATAATAACCTGCTAAACCCAGAAAGCTACGAACCTCACTAACAGTGGAAGGTCGGGTCCAACCGGTGACTGCCTCTATCTTAGCTGGATCCACAGAGACCCAGCCTTAGAAACCACGTGACCCAGAAAGGACACCTGCTTCAGCCAAAACTCGCATTTCGAGAACTTTGCATACAACTTATTATCCCGAAGTGTTTGCAAAACCATACGTAAATGCTTCTCATGTTCGGCCTCCGTCTTGGAGTATATCAAGATATCGTCGATAAACACGATCACAAAAGTATCTAGGAACTCCCTAAACACTCTGTTCATCAAGTCCATAAACACTGCCGGAGCATTCGTCAAACCAAAAGACATCACAACAAACTCGTAGTGTCCATACCTGGAACGAAATGTTGTCTTCGGTACATCCTCATCCTTAATCCTCAGCTGATGGTATCCCGACCGAAGATCAATTTTAGAGAATACTGTGGCTCCCTGTAACTGGTCGAATAGATCGTCAATCCTGGGCAAGGGATATCTGTTCTTTACGGTTACCTTGTTCAACTCCCTATAGTCAATGCATAGACGCATCGATCCATCCTTCTTCTTAACAAATAAAACTGGCGCACCCCAAGGTGACACGCCCGGTCGAATGAATCCCTTATCAAGCAGTTCCTGTAACTGTACCTTCAGTTCTTTCAGTTTTGCGGGGGCCATTCTGTAAGGGGCCCTGGATATAGGAACCGTGCCCGGCTCCAACTCTATGGCAAACTCAACCTCCCTGTGCGGAGGTAACCCTGGAAGTTCCTCAGGAAAGACATCCGGATAGTCCCTCACTACTGGTTCTGATGACAGGGATACATCGGCCTCTCTAGTATCCACCACGCTCGCTAAGATACCCCAAGTACCCTGACTGAGCAGTTTACTGGCCCTGATGGCTGAGATTACCTGAGGCAACGACCTTGACCCTTCTCCTTTAAATTTAAAACTGGCCCTCGAGGGAGGGTTAAACGTTACCTCCTTACGGGAACAATCTATGCTGGCGTGGTTAGCGGCTAACCAATCCATACCCAGAATTACATCAAAGTCGAGCATATCCAGAACTAACAGTGTTACCTCAATCACATGGCCTGCTATCTCAATCTGGCATGTTTTCACCTTTTCCTTCGACAACATACACTCCCCGGACGGAGTAGATACTGATAGAACATGTTGTAAGGGCTCTACCTCTAAGCGGGCATGCGACACAAATGTGGACGAGATAAAAGAATGCGACGAACCCGAATCAAACAAAACTAAGGCGTAATGCCCCAACACTGGGAGCGTACCTGTCACTACCGTGCCTGCCTTCTCAGCCTCAGTCTTGTTGGTAGCAAAGACTCTACCCTGATGTGGAGCGCCTGCTCCCTGATTCTGCGCGTTCCCCGTGAGTCTCAACGGGCATCTATCAGCTGTATGACCCTCTTGCCTGCACTTAAAGCAAGTCTTGGTCCCGAATAAGCAACGGCCCAGATGGTGCTTCCCACAAGTGGTACACAACGGCTTCCCTCTGGCAGCCTCCCCTGCCTCAAAAGGTTTCTGCTGGAAGCGGCGAAACTCACCACCTGATCTGAAATTCCGCTGTGGCACTGGAACAGGCTGCTGCTCAGCCTTCCTCTTCTGTCCCGATGTCAAACCTCTACCAGCGGTCTTAGACGAGTTAGCCCTCTCCTGTAAACTGAGATCCACTGCCAGGCGCAGTGCATCGGCATGAGTAGCGGGTCGAAAAGCTCGGACCAAACCCTGAATGTCCAGTCGGAGGCCTCTAACAAACTTATCAGCTCTGGCCGCCTCGGTCGCTATCATCTCGGGAGCGAAGCGGGACAACATGTCAAACTCCGCATCGTACTGCTCCACTGTCATGTCACCCTGCTCTAAGTTCAGGAACTCCTGCCGCTTGGCGTCTCTCAGACTAGCAGAGAAGAATTTCGCATAGAAACTCTCCTTAAACTGCTGCCACGTGATCTGACTCACATCACCACCTAGCATCCTCTCTGTAGTCTCCCACCATGCAGTACCTCTGTCAGTCAACATAAAAACAGCACACTGAACTTTCTGATCCTCAGGGCATTTCATGTAACGGAATATGGTCTCCAAGGACGATAACCACATCTGAGCCCTGGTGGGGTCCTCCAAAGACCCATCGAACGTCGTGGGATTATACTTCCTGAAATCCCTCAGGTGCTTAGCCTCTGCTGACAACTGATCCGGCACAAACTGGGGCGCAACTGGTACTGGGGCCGGAGCCGGAGCAGGAGCTGGTGCTGGAGCTGGCGCCGGAGTTGGCGAGGCAGGCTTCTGCTGCTCCCGCATTTGCATAATCAAATCTCTAAACCTCTGCTCCATGGCGGCTAGGTCCGCATGAGTAACTGGCGCAGCCGGGTCAGGGGCTTGGGCTACAGGCTGCACCTCAGGTTGAACGCGTCCTGCTCCCCTTCCTCGGCCTCCTCGGCCACCCCTACGTGCACCTCTCCTTGGCGGCATTTCCCTAACAACCACCAACGATCCCTTTAGTCATAATGGTAATTGAATTTTACAGTTTAACTTAGGTAAGGTAATGCATGTAGAGTTATACATATACTTTCATGGGAGCGTACCTGACGAGCGGCGAGGATCGTTTCAGCCATAAGGACACAAAACACAGACTCACATTATAAGCCAGTCTACAGAACCTAAAACTTAGGCTCTGATACCAACTGTAACGACCCAACTTTCCGGACTAAGCTGAGGTCACTACCAAATACCAAAACTCGACCATTCAACATAAAATTTAAAACGGACCAGTTACGATTCATTAAAAGCATTAGAAACATTACAAAAAGACAGTTTCGGGCCCTATTTTAAATTAAATCATAAAAAGTCTCAAACAAAAACTCAAGTCATCAGTTCCAAAAGCACAAGTCAAATATTCTGACAAAATACATAGCGGAAGCGATAAGAAAACAGACGCGTCCATATGGCCTTCACGCGTCCTTCCTGCCTCGTCGTCGGTCTGCCCCTCGCTGTGCCCTTACCTGAAAAGTTTAAAAAGAGAAAAGGGTGAGTATAAACATACCCAGTAAGGGACCCACTACTGGGCCCGTTAGGGGACAACAGTTAACTTCCTATTCGGGGGTGCCCTACATAACAGTCTAGTGGTTCCGTAGAACGCACATATCAGTCCAGTGCTCCCGAAGGATGCACATATCAGTCTAGTGCTCCCGGAGGATGCACCTATCAGTCTAGTGCTCCCGAAGGATGCACATATCAGTCTAGTGCTCCCGAAGGATGCACACATCAGTCTAGTGCTCCCGAAGGATGCACCTATCAGTCTAGTGCTCCCGAAGGATGCACATATCAGTCTAGTGCTCTCGAAGGATACACATATCAGTCTAGTGCTCTCGAAGGATGCACATATCCGTAAGGCACACTACCCCATAGATGAAGCTAACCGTTACCCCTCGGTCTATACTAAATCGTCTACCACAGTCATATCACAATCATCCATCATTTTACAATTTCTCTAAAGGCTTTACTGGCCAGGTAGTATAAGCTTAAATCGTTACACCCTCTGTTGCTATACGCGCCGACTATTCGTATACCATTATGGAAGAGCCCCAAGACTCAAACAGCTAAATAACCAACTGAACTCACTGTCCTTCCCCGTCGAATCCCATGATCATCGTCCATCAATCTAAAATTTCAATCTACAATTAGCGGTTGCAGTTCAGTTACATCAGACAGAAACATAATAACAGTACTCAACAGTCAACACAGATACACTTATTCAGTATAGTCACTAACGTATAATCCCCTGTGGATTACTACGTTTCCAGCCTCGACCCGAGGTCCAGTAGTAGGAAAATCCTTACCTGATACTCGGTTATGCCCCTCGATCGAATCATCGCTCAACAGCTCAACCTAAAACGAAAACACGAAGGTTTTAGTTGATGACTTTAGTAGAAGTCGTTTTAGAAAGGTCAGAAGCGACATCCGTTGACTTACCCAAGGAAAGGCAAACTACCTCCAAACAAGCCTACTGCGAGACCCGAGAACTCAAACGTCAACCCTGTACTACCTTCAAGGGAGAAAAGTAGGGCCACAACTTATTCCAATATTCAAACTCTAATCGGATGTAGCAACATTAGGGAATTCATCGAAAACAATCCTTACCGAAGACTCACCGTGACCCGGAGCGGAAGAAGGAAGGCTTAGGTGGCTTGGTGAAACAAAGAGCTCGGCTCGGCTTGAAGGCGTTCGGCTCGGCTCGGCTCGGCTCCACCTCGGCTCGGCTCGGCTTGGCCTCGGCTCAGCTCGGCTTGGTCTTGGCTCACAGCTCGGTTTGTGGCTCGGCTCAACTCGGCTCGCGGCTCGGCTCACTCGGCTCGCGGCTCGGCTCACTCGGCTCGCGGCTCGGCTCACTCGGCTCGCGGCTCGGCTCACTCGGCTTGCGGCTCACGCGGATCACTCGGCTCGGCTCACGCGGCTCACTCGGCTCGGACTGGGATTGCTGGCGGCTCGCGGCTGGGATTGTTGGCGGCTCGGGTCGGGTACGGCTCGGGTTCAATCCCTTCTCTTCCGATGGCGACGACGGTCGAAGGCGGAGACGAAAGAAAGATCGTCGGTCGAAGGCGGAGACGAAAGAAAGATCGTCGGTCGAAGGCAGAGACGAAAAGAGAGAGAGGAACGCCGGGGATGGCGGCTTGCGGGGTCGCGCGGCCGTTCGCGGGCGGAAGACGAGTGCCGAGTCGGGATTCGTTGGTGGTGTGCGGCCACGAAGACGGCGGCGACGAAACTGAAGAGAAGAAGAAGCGAAAGAAATGGTGGCGTCGGGCGTGGGAGAAGCCGAAGAGAAGAAGAAGCGAAGGAATGGTGGCGTCGGGCGTGGGAGAAGCCGAAGAGAAGAAGAAGCGAAGGAATGGTGGCGTCGGGCGTGGGAGAAGCCGAAGAGGAGAAGAAGCGAAGGAAAAATCGGGGGGGGGGGGGGGGGGGGCGGCGCGCGAGGTAGGGTTTTCTTCTCCTCTCTTTTTTTTTTATAAATATATATATATATAAATTAAATAATAATAATTATTATTAATAATAAAATATTAATATTAAATAATTATAATAATAATAAATATTAATATATATATATTAAATAAAAATAACAATAATTTATAATAAATATTAGTATTAAATAATTAAAATAATATTAAATAATAATGTTAGTATTAATATTAAGTAAATAAGAAATAAAAAGTTATTAATATTAAAACTAAAATGATAAAATACCTAATAATAATAATATAATTACTATTATATTATTATTTTATCGTTTTACAAAAATCTTAAATTTCCGAAAATTCACATGATTTACTAAAATTTACCTCGATCTTCGGGGCGTTACAGTCTTGTCCCCAAAATGATAAGCATATTGAGTCGGCAATTTGGCCACTCTAACTTGTACAAATCAAAGGACAATCCCTCGCAAACAAGAGTTCATAATACACTCAGGATTAAGACTAAATCACCTAGGTCATCCTAATGAAATAGAAATCCAACTAGTTAACGGAATTACATCTAGTGATTACTATTTCGTGGTCCAGTCTTATGCAAACTCATTGCATAGGATACCCTCACTCGCATGTCGTATACATGAACACATTGGATCAATGTGTTTGTATCAAATACAAAGTGAGTCGTATCCATAGTGTTAACAGGATAAGGTACCCAACCTTAACCCTATACTATAAACCCTTTAAGCTGATCTTGAACATTGATCCTCGTATGTCTCTACATACTGTTCAAGACTCATCAAACAGCTTAGGATGTTAGTTTATTGGATTTAGGTTATTAAGACCAAACTAATAATATAATCAATAAAACTTATTGAAATTATAATAATAAAATACTTTATTAATGGCAGTCAATTGATTATATTTACTATCTACGAGTTTTAGGACATAAAACCCAACAATAGACCCACCCTTTCCTCTATATATTTCTAATTTATCAAAAACTTAGATAATGGCCATATTTTTATTTAGAAACTGGTTCCTGAGACCAATATCGAACAATTTAGTTAGTTGGCGGAAAATATAGCAATTATATAGGTTAAATGAATGGCTTCGAAACTTAGTTCAATCTATCAAAATACTTTCAACATGTATACGTCTCATGGTTAGACATGTGTGGAAATTTTTGTTATGTTTATGTGCTTTAATTATATAATAGATTGATTTATTGTCTGGCCTTGTGCATGATTTTGACTTCAAAATATTTTTTGCAGCTAATTTTAGAACTTGGTTCTTATATTGAGGAGCTGAGCAAAACACAAGGTGCTATAAAGGAATTTGTCAATCCCAAGTATTTTCCAATTGATCTACTATGTGCTAGTGCATTACTGCATAGTTAAATTCAAAATAAGAGTTCTTTTCTAACTGTTCTATTACTATTGAGTTGCAATTATTTGGGTCTTTTCCTAGTTCCTATTGTATATTTAGGATGCTTCTCGCAACCAGAAATGTCATGAAATTTCTTCAGAACTAACTTTTTTGCATTTTCAGTTCCTAACTCAATTCCTCTGTGATGACTGTATTTATCAATTAATAGATAGTTGTTCCAAGTTTTATTTTGTGTTTATAACTATTGAATGCATTATATATTTACATTTTCTTTGCAGCTCTAATCATGTTCTTCAGACACCTTTTCAAGGTTGGCTGATGGCTATAGTGAGTTCCCATTCTGTAATGCTTTATAAGAGAAGTGTGGCATGTGTTTTGTGGGAAGATTGATCCTTAAAGTACTTATTGTCTTTATGGTGGTTTGTTTTTGTATATCATGGCACTCTTGAGTGGATTGCTGGAGTGTACACTGAGGTGAATTACTTGTGTTCATTTATTACGGTTCTCATGATCCTAAATCATGCCCTCAGGTATTAAATAATTGCACTCTCAGAGTTATTAGCACTAATAGTAGATCTTATCTTAGGTTGACTTTATGGAAGTCTTCGTTATTCAGTCAATTACGTCCTATGGGTTTGTGCGATAATGTGGAAATATACACTACAAAAATAGCACCAAGTCTATTTTCTTAATTTTCTTTTATTTAGAAAAATATGGTGACAACATTTTTTTTCAGTGGCGTTGCTGTATCTATGGTGTTGAAGTATGCGGATAATACTGTGAAGGTATTGCTTATTAAAACTACAAGACCTTAATTCGTTTGATGAATTTATTTTGTACCTTTAAGGTCCTACTACTTAAAGTTGTTATATTGCAGTCCTACTGCAATCATCATCAAATTTGTATGTGTTGTGTTGTTGAAGTGAATGTGTTGTGTTGTTGAAGTGAATGTGCTGTATTGTTGATGAGTAGAGTCATACTTTAAAATTTCCTTTTCTTTTCTTACTAGGTTTTGCAAGAATCCATTGGAACAGTGAAACCATATTTGCGACAATTCATTGATGTATAGGCCTTTTTGTAGGTTTGGTAGCAAAATTTTGGTTCAAATGTACTTATTTAAATAGCTTGTTCATACCAAAACATATATGTCCATTGCTTCATTGTACAAACACTTTACCAACAATTATACAGATATTAGAAAGTGTATGTTAAAGTATATATATTAAAGCGTTCACTGTTTCTTTCCATATGGGTGTGTTGTATAGTACTTTGTGATTGTATTGGTCTGTGTAATGGTAAGGCAGTAAGAAAAATAGGGATGCAATAAAAAAATAGGGCAAGAAAAACAGAGACTGAAAATACAATTATGACATTTGAATCTAAAACAGACTGTCATTGAAAATGTTTTCTTGACAGTTAAATAAAGTCATGGTAAATGAAATGATGACAGTTAATAAGTATCATAAATGATAAATAATGACATTTAATATCTGTCAAACAAGATTAATAATGACATTTATTCACTGTCATAAAATATAAACCATGACAGTTATTGTCTGTCATAAATGTAAGTAATGACAGTTATTATCTGTCACCAAATCAAAATAATGGCAGTTATAGTCTATCATAAAATAATAAATTCGTGACATTTATTTTCTGTCATGGAAAACATATTTCGTGACAATTTTATAAAACTGTCATAAAATACTTTTCATGACTACCGCATTAATGACTATAAATAATTGTCACAAAATTTTTCTATGACAACATTTAACTGTCATCGTAGGCCTTTTTTCTGCTAGTGCCTATTATTTTGTTTACTTTAGACTATAAATAGTCCATCAAATTGAATTAAAAAATCACTTCCATTATTTTCCTTCTCTCAGTAATATATCTTCTATAATATATTTTTGTTTTGTCTGTTTCTTCAAATATATCAGAGTGTGTGAGGTTTTTTGTACAGATTCCTATTTTTAAACCAACAGATCCAAGTCGAAGTCGAAGCCCATCTAAAGCCTATGAAAATTCTCTATACATAGAAGTCATGCCCTTTCATTTAGGGGAAAGAGAATTCACAATAAAATGTTGAAGCTCTTGAAATTTGAAGATTCCACCTTTAAAGCATTCAAATTCAAAAAATTGAAACCTTGAAGCGCTCATTTTCTTTTTTCAATTTGTTTTTTTAAGCCAATCCAAAAAACAAAAGTCCACCATGCGTTAGTCTTCTACTGCAACAAGTGACACCTTCCAATTAACCCACTTTGAAGAATGGAATTCTGCCACATCAACAACTTAGAGAGTTTTTTTTTTTTTTTTTTTTAACCTTGTACTTTTTTGCTATATCTTATTCATTTTAACTTCGATTTGGACGATTCAAATTGTGTTTCTTATGTTTCGAACTTTACATACCAGATACTTCAAAACACTAAATTTATTAATGAATAAAATCACGTTTGTTATCATCAAAACTAATATTAAAATAAAATAAATTAATTTGGGATTAAGGGTCAAAAGGCCAACATTTTCTCCTCAAATTTAAAATTAAAACTATAGATCATTTTTTTTCTTCAAAAACCAATATATTCTAATAGAGGTGGTCTGGAAAAGATGGGAGAAAGTCAACAATATGAAAAACCTAGCCCCTTTACTGTAGAATCTCAATTCAAGCATGCCACACAAAACTTTGAATAAGGCCATAAAGCTGGTGGACCAAAAATTAGAGCTATAGGAAATCCTTTCATTTGTAGAACATGATGGTGCTCAAATTGATATAGACTCATTAGTTTCTAAGTACATATGGAGAGGAGAGGAGAGGAGAGGAGAGGAGAGGAGAGGAGAGGGGGAGTTTGGATAGTCACTATGGACATGGACAATATGTTACATCCCCTCTCAAGGCCGACCCACGCATCCCAGGGAGAGTGTGACTACCTCGGCTCTCAATGTTGGAAAACGCACTAGGGTTAGACGTATCGAAATTAACATATAAAATTTTATCTAACCCTAAAACGTAAACAAATCATGCATAAACAATAAAAATCATGAGTAATCACACCTTTATGCCAAACTTATCCAAGTCAAATTGTCTCTGTTCTTGATAAGAACGATCCTTAAATTCGTATCACCTAAACGCTACGAAATCACAAGCATTCTCTGACAGTATCTATGTAACGCCCAACATTTTTCGGTTTCCTTTGTTATTTTGGACCACTAATAATATTAATACTAAGTGTAGTTAATATTATCCTTATTAAACTAAAGTTGTTTCCTTTTTATAAACTATTGAAGTTAGGGGTAAATTAGTAAATCAATGGAGTGGCAAATTAATTAATTGCCTTGGAAAGGGTCAAGGGTGGAGAGAGAGGAAAAGGGGGCTATTAAATTCTTTTTTATTTTGGGATTTCTTTTAAAAAGAGGCATTGGGAGACGTGAGACTCCTCATCTCCCCAAAGAAGAAAAGAAAAAAAAAAAGGGAAACCCTAGCCGCCGCCACCCTCCGCGCCGCCGCACGCCGCCGCCGCACGCCGCACGCCGCCAGCTTCGACAAGCGCCGAGCCGATCCACCGCGCGTCTGCAAGCCGAAGGGAAGCCGAGCCATCCTCCGCGCGTCTGCAGCCGAGTCCGCAGCCGCCAGCCGAGCCGGAACCCGCCGCGCCGCTTCGACCTAAGGGGGGGACCGCCGACGCCGCGCCGCTCCGATCAGGAGAGTAGCTGAGCCGCGCCGCGTCGCTTCGATCAAGCCGATCCGCCGAAGCTCGCAGCGCCGCGTCGATCCGAGGAGTTCCGTCAGCCGCGCCACCCGATCGAGCCGAAGGGAGCCGCTTCGCTCCGCGCCCAGCCGTCTCCCGCAGCCGCCGCTCAAAGCCGATCCGCCGCGCTTCACTCCAGCCGACGAACGAACCCGGAGCCGCTCCACCGTCCGCGCGCCCGAAGCCGAAACTGAAGCCGCGCCGCGTCCAGCCCTCCCCGCGTGTGAACCGCGTCCGCGTGGGAAGCCGCGCCGCGCGTTCCGCGTAGCCGAGCCGCATCTCCTCCCTGTTGCAAGCCGAGCCGCCCGCGTAGCTTCCTGTACCGAGCCGAGCCGCGTCTGCCCAAGCCGAGCCGGTCCTGTCTTCTTCCAGCCGAGCCGCCAGGACTAATTTGGCTCCATCCACCTAAATTTTGGTAATCTAATTAATTATTGTGGTTTTTCCGGTAAGACTCCATGCTCGGACGTTAGTTAAATTAATTTGGGTCTAAATTAAATTATTTTTCCTCAAGGGACGTCTTGGACCAAGAAATTGCTGCAGCGCGGGATTTCTTCAGTAGGGGCTCGAGCACTGCAACCTCTCTAGGGTAAGTTATTTCAATTGAGTCTTGAACCGTTAGTCGTTGGCGACCTATTTACGAATTTTGACTTATGAAACAGTTAGGACTTCGTCGCTTGGAAAGCGTACTGCCTCGCGGTTAGGACTCGACAAGTAGATCTCCAGGTAAGAGATTCTACTACTAGTTTCATGTTTGAAGTATGAGACTGTGTATGCCCGATGTTGCATATTGAGGATTTGACAGTATGATGCCTGAAATAAATGCTAGTATGATGCAAATGACGATATAGTTGTGCTATAGCCTGTTATGTGTGGCAAGATCTATTATGGTTACGACGAATGTCGGGACGGAGAGTGTAGAAATGATTTATGTGACATGTTATATGCTGATGCCATGTGTATGTATACTGCAATTAGGGTACCTGTTAGCTTGATTCTGTTAGAGTCGTACCTGCATGGGTGTCCTTCGGGATCACCACCTATTGAGGACTGTGTGGTCCGACGGGACGCCAGTCTAGCATGATATAGACATGACTCGAGTGACTCGACGGGGTCCTCGCATCCCGACTGTCCTAGGTGTCCCCGGGCACCGAAGACCAGAGTTACGTTCCTACGGGAGCGCATGATTGCACGTGTTCGGGAACGTGCCAGAGATTGGGTACCAGTTATCAGGGCTCTAACAGGAAGTTAACAGGCACCTAGTGGGACTAGTAGTGGGTCCCTTACTGAGTATTTTTATACTCATTCTCTCCATTTTATGTTTTCAGGTAGAGGACGAGGCAAGGGCAAGGGCAAGCTGGCGAGCGACCCGAAGTGAGACCGAGGAGGGCCATAGGGACTACCGCTTCCGCTTATTTCTTATTTCAGATTTTAGCATTTGAGTTTGAGTACTTTTTATTTTTCACTATCTTTTATGTAGATAGGGCCCGAGTAGGATTTCAGAACGTTTTTTACATTTTTGCATGACTACCTTGTTTATGTTTTTATAAATGAATTTCTTGAACCGTATGCTTTTAATAAAATTTTTTAGACTTAAACCACTTGTTCTATATTTAGTAATGACTTCGATTCAGCATAAGGAGTTGGGTCGTTACAGTTGGTATCAGAGCACAGTGTTTTAGGTTCTGTAGACTGACCTACGATGTAAGTCATTTTTGTTTGGTTTTACTTCACCCTATGGCTATACGGTCCTTCGGCACTCGCCAGGTATGTCTAAAGCCTTGCTAATGTTAAGATTACAATTTTGCCTGAATAGTCTAAGACCTAGATATAGGGTGTTAAGTTCTTGTGGTGAAAAGTTTGTTGGTGAATTTTAGGGAGAATGCCGCCACGTAGAGGTACACGCCGAGGAGGTGGTAGGGGAGGCAGAGGAGCCGGTCGTGGCCAGCCGGAGGCGCCACCTGTTGCACCGGCAGTCGACCCAAACGCACCGGTCACCCAGGCGGATCTCGCCGCAATGGAGCAGCGTTATCAGGACATGCTGCAAGCTGCTTTGGCGCCTTTCCTTGCCGCCCAGCAGAACCAGGCCGCCCCTGTTCAGGCCGAGGCCGCCCCTGTTCAGGCCGAGGCCGCCCCTGCTCAGGCCCAGGCCGCCCCTGTTCAGGCTCAGGCCGTCGCTCCTCCAGCCCCTGAGGAAGCTCAACCAGTACCAGTTCAACTGTCGGCCGAGGCGAAACACTTACGGGATTTCAGGAAGTATAATCCCAAGACCTTTGACGGATCCATGGACAACCCCACAAAGGCCCAAATGTGGTTGACGTCCATAGAGACTATTTTCCGGTACATGAAGTGCCCAGAAGACCAGAAGGTGCAGTGTGCAGTCTTCTTCTTGGAGGACAGGGGCACCGCCTGGTGGGAGACCGCGGAGAGAATGCTAGGGGGCGATGTAAGCAAAATAACATGGGAGCAGTTCAAGGAGAACTTCTATGCTAAGTTTTTCTCCGCCAATGTGAAGCACGCCAAGCTGCAAGAGTTCCTAAACTTGGAGCAAGGCGACATGACGGTGGAGCAGTACGACGCCGAGTTCGATATGCTGTCCCGCTTTGCTCCCGACATGGTAAGAGATGAGGCTGCCAGGACGGAGAAATTTGTTAGAGGACTCAGGCTAGACCTTCAGGGCATTGTCAGAGCCCTCCGCCCAGCCACGCATGCTGATGCACTACGTATAGCACTGGATTTGAGCCTGCCTGAGAGAGCCGATGCGTCTAAGGCTGCCGGCAGAGGGTCAGCCTTGGGACAGAAGAGAAAGGTTGAGACGCAGCCTGACGTAGCACCGCAGCGAACACTGAGGTCAGGAGGTGTCTTCCAGAGACACCGACGGGAGCTTGCAGCAGCCGGGAGGACTCTGAGAGAGCTACCCGCTTGTACTACCTGCGGGAGAGTCCACGGAGGTCGTTGCTTGGCTGGAAGTGGAGTCTGCTTTAGGTGCAGACAGCCGGGGCACACTGCTGATATGTGTCCTCGGAAACCCTTTGAGACGACACCGCCCCAGCCTTCTGCGGCCCAGCAGGGGAGAGTTTTCGCCACTACCCGGCAGGAGGCCGAGCGAGCTGGCACTGTGGTGACAGGTACGCTCCCAATTTTGGGGCACTATGCTTTTGTGCTATTTGACTCTGGGTCATCCCACTCGTTTATATCCTCCGTTTTCGTTCAGCATGTGGGTTTAGAGGTAGAGCCTTTGGGTAGTGTTTTGTCGGTTTCTACTCCATCTGGGGAGGTCCTGTTATCCAAAGAACAAATAAAGGCATGTCGGGTAGAGATAGCGAATCGTATGTTAGACGTGACCTTGCTAGTGTTAGACATGCAGGATTTTGATGTGATACTAGGCATGGATTGGCTATCAGCCAACCATGCAAATATAGACTGTTATGGCAAGGAAGTTGTCTTCAACCCTCCCTCCGAGGCTAGTTTCAAATTCAGGGGGGCAGGCATGGTATGTATACCCAAGGTCATCTCAGCCATGAAGGCTAGTAAACTACTCAGCCAGGGTACTTGGGGTATTTTGGCAAGCGTAGTGGATGTGAGAGAGCCGGAAGTTTCCCTATCTTCCGAACCAGTGGTAAGAGAGTACCCCGATGTTTTTCCAGACGAACTTCCAGGACTTCCGCCTCCCAGAGAAGTAGACTTCGCTATCGAGTTAGAGCCGGGCACTGCCCCAATCTCGAGGGCCCCTTACAGAATGGCTCCAGCCGAACTAAAGGAGTTGAAGGTCCAGTTACAGGAGTTGCTGGACAAAGGCTTCATCCGGCCCAGTGTGTCGCCTTGGGGAGCCCCAGTATTGTTCGTGAAGAAGAAGGATGGGTCAATGCGCCTTTGTATTGACTACCGAGAGCTGAACAAGGTGACAGTCAAAAACCGCTACCCCTTGCCCAGGATTGATGACCTGTTCGATCAGTTGCAGGGAGCCACCGTCTTCTCCAAGATCGACCTGCGATCAGGCTATCACCAGTTGAGGATTAGGGACGGTGACATCCCCAAGACGGCCTTTCGATCGAGGTACGGACATTACGAATTCGTTGTGATGTCTTTCGGCTTGACTAACGCTCCTGCAGTATTCATGGATCTGATGAACAGGGTGTTTAAGGAGTTTCTAGACTCGTTCGTCATAGTCTTCATTGACGACATCCTCATTTACTCAAAAACTGAGGCTGAGCACGAGGAGCACTTACACCAAGTTTTGGAGACCCTTCGAGCCAACAAGTTGTATGCCAAGTTCTCCAAGTGTGAATTCTGGTTAAGGAAGGTGACGTTTCTTGGCCACGTGGTTTCCAGTGAGGGAGTTTCAGTAGATCCCGCAAAGATTGAAGCGGTGACCAACTGGACCCGACCGTCCACGGTTAGTGAAATTCGAAGTTTTCTGGGCTTGGCAGGTTACTACAGGAGGTTCGTGGAAGACTTCTCACGTATAGCCAGCCCGTTGACCCAGTTGACCAAGAAGGGAACCCCTTTTTTCTGGAGCCCAGCTTGCGAGAGGAGCTTTCAGGAGCTCAAACAGAAGCTAGTGACTGCACCGGTCCTGACAGTGCCCGATGGTTCGGGAAACTTTGTAATCTATAGTGACGCCTCCAAGAAGGGACTAGGTTGTGTCCTGATGCAGCAGGGTAAGGTAGTTGCTTATGCCTCCCGCCAGTTGAAGATCCATGAGCAGAACTACCCTACCCATGACTTGGAGTTGGCAGCTGTAGTCTTTGCACTGAAGATATGGAGGCACTATCTGTACGGTGAGAAGATTCAGATTTACACCGATCATAAGAGCCTGAAGTACTTCTTCACCCAGAAGGAGTTGAACATGAGGCAGAGGAGGTGGCTTGAGTTGGTGAAAGACTACGACTGCGAGATCCTATACCACCCAGGTAAAGCGAATGTAGTGGCTGATGCGCTAAGTAGGAAAGTTGCACATTCAGCAGCGCTAATCACCAAGCAGACCCCCTTACTCAGGGACTTTGAGAGGGCAGAGATTGCAGTCTCAGTAGGTGAGGTTACCGCACAGTTGGCTCAGTTGACAGTTCAGCCAACCTTGAGGCAAAAGATCATTGCTGCTCAGCTGAATGATCCTTATTTGGCAGAGAAGCGTCGCGTGGTAGAGACAGAGCAAGGTGAAGGCTTCTCCATATCCTCTGACGATGGCCTTATGTTTGAAGGACGCCTGTGTGTGCCGGAAGACAGCGCAGTTAAGACGGAGCTTTTGACTGAGGCTCACAGTTCCCCGTTTACCATGCACCCTGGGAGTACGAAGATGTACCAGGACTTAAGGAGTGTCTATTGGTGGAGGGGCATGAAGAGGGATGTGGCAGACTTTGTCAGTAGATGCTTGGTGTGCCAGCAGGTGAAGGCACCTAGGCAGCATCCAGCAGGATTGTTGCAACCCTTGAGTGTGCCAGGGTGGAAGTGGGAGAGTGTGTCGATGGATTTTATTACGGGACTGCCCAAGACCCTAAGGGGCTACACGGTGATCTGGGTCGTGGTCGACAGACTCACGAAGTCGGCCCATTTTGTGCCAGGGAAATCCACTTACACTGCCAGTAAGTGGGGGCAGCTATATATGACAGAGATTGTGAGACTACATGGAGTGCCCGTATCCATCATTTCAGACAGAGACGCCCGTTTCACATCGAAGTTCTGGAAAGGACTTCAAATTGCATTAGGTACAAGGTTGGACTTCAGCACGGCATTGTTGGGTTTTATGTCCTAAAACTCGTAGATAGTAAATATAATCAATTGACCGTCATTAATAAAGTATTTTATTATTTAATTTCAATAAGTGTTATTGATTATTTTATTAGTTTTGTCTTAATAACCCAAATCCAATAAACTAACATCCTAAGCTGTTTGATGAGTCTTGAACAGTATGTAGAGACATACAGGGATTAATGTTCAAGATCAGCTTAAAGAGTCTATAGTATAGGGTTAAGGTTGGGTACCTTATCCTGTTAACACTATGGATACGGCTCACTTTGTATTTGATACAGACACATTGATCAAATGCGTTCATGTATGTGACATGCGAGTGAGGGTATCCTATGCAATGAGTTTGCATAAGACTGGACCACGAAATAGTAATCACTAGATGTAACTCCGTTAACTAGTTGGATTGCTATTTCATTAGGATGACCTAGATAACTTAGTCTTAATCCTGAGTGTATTATGAACTCCTGTTTGCGAGGGATTGTCCTTTGATTTATACGAGTGAGAGTGGCCAGATTGCCGACTCAATATTCTTATCATTTTGGGGACAATACCGAGTGGAGAGCTGGGAACATAATCACACAAGATGGAATTCACTCCTTCCCACCTTTAGGGTAAGTAGATAAGTGTTCCCTTAAATGGTGTCTCCGAGACTTGAACAAAGGGCCCTACCCTCTCAATGGCACGAGAGGGGTTTCTGTTTAGTGGTTGGACCATAAACAGGTTGTTCATTAGAGGAGCACTGGTATTTAAGGACCAGAGGTAACCCAGGGGTAAAACGGTAATTTGACCCAGCTGGAGTTACGAACACTTGTGAAGGACTAACTTACTGGTATTGGTCTATATCCGTGGACACAGAAATATATCTACAGTGAGAAGAGTTCAGCTGTGAGTCTTTAGTGGAGTGTACACACAGTTAACGAATATTGATTAATGTGGTTAATGAGTTTAGCCAATTAATCTCATATCGTTGTAGCTTCTGATCTGTAGGTCCATTAGGTCCCCTTCCTAGCTCATAAAGAGTAATGAGATTTATTTATATTGGTTGTAATTTGAAATGTTCAAATTTACTTTGGGAATTAATATAATGTATATTGATACATTATAATATAAAGTTTATATTTTAATTAGACTTTATTATATAAATTTAATTTTGGATATGATTCAAAATTAAATTATGAGAGAATAAAATATTTGAATAAGTTCAAATATCAGTTTAATGTGAATTAGATTCATATTAAAACTATAAGTTAAAATTTAATGTGTATATGATACATATTAAAACTATAAGTTATGAGAGAAATTTATATTTGAATATGATTCAAATTATGGATTAAATTAAATATAAGATATTTAATTTAGAAATTAATTAATTGGAGCATTAATTAATAGTTTTGTTTAATTTGATTTAATTAAATTTGATTTAATTAAATTAATTAAATTAAAACTATAGGTTATGTGAGAGATATTCATTTAAATATGATTTAAATGAAATATTAATTAAATATGATTTAATTATTTAATTATTTATTTAATTAATATAATTAATATAATTAATTAATTAATTAATATTAATTTAATATTAATTTATTTAATAAGGAACGTGGGTGGTTTTCCCACGTTCCCAATTATTCTCTCTAACTTCCCTCTTCTTCCGACTGAAGAAGAGGGAATTTTTGCGTAACAAATTTTTTTCTCTCAAACGGGAGAGAGTTCTGCGAAGAAGTCTATCCATTCTCTCTAAAAAAAAAAAAAAAAAAATCTCTCCATTCCCTTATTCCAATTTTGGTTCCCACAAACCATCTCAATCAGAGAATAGGAAGGTTTTCAAGTGGTGGTGCCCCAAAAATTTGGTGATTGGCAGATTCAGAGTCGTCAACGAGCGTAAGTTATATTCTCTGTAATTTTTAAAGCATGTTTAATCAATATTTTTTGCCAATGTATTGGTATTTTTAAGGTTTTAATTAAAATTGAGTTTCTGTATATTTTCCGCTGTAAAGGGTTTTCATCCCTTCAATTGGTATCAGAGCCATCTCAGTTTTAATTGAGAATTTTAAAAATTTGCATTGGTTAGGTGGGATCTCTGCATTATGAATGTGGTTTTTGCAATTGAATGTTTCTGTAATTTTGGCCATAGATTTACTGTTTTGATAAGATCAAAATGTAAAGGCCCCTGCGTTTTTGGGCATTTTAATTTGTAAATCTGTAATTTAGAGTCCAATTTTTGGATTCGGGGTGTTTTTCTGAGTTTTTTGACACCAAATTTGCCCAAAACGGACACCCGGAAGGCCATCAACGAGAGTTTTTCGATTCTGTACGAAAACCGAGAAAAAAAAAAAAAAAAAAAAAAAAAAAAAAAAAAATCCGCGGCTGGAGGTTGAAGAAGGGATGACGTCATCGTGACGTCACTGGATGTACGGACGGCTCCCGCGGCTCGGCTCGGCGGCACTTGTACGGACGGCTCGGGTGTACGGACGGCTCGGCTCGGGTGTACGGACGGCTCGGCTCGGGGGTGTACGGACGGCTCGGCTCGGCTGTACGGACGGCTCGGTTCACTCGGCTGTACGGACGGCTCGGCGCGGTCGGCTCGGTTCGACTCCGATTTTTTCATATGGTGCCGGTTCAAGGGGTTTTGGGCCGGTTCTTCCTATTTTAGGCCGGTTCAAGCTTTTTTTTGCCGGTTTGAAGTTTTTTGAAGGTTTTGAGGCCGGTTTTGGAGCTTTGAAAGCACTTTTAGGATTTTTTAAGGCTTTATTATTGTAATTATTGCTTTATTTTATCCTAGAGGCCAATTTTACAGGTTCAATTGTTATTTAATGCTTTATGGATGTCATTTAGATGAATCCCACCTTAGGTTAAGCATGTTCATGCATTTTTATATATTATAAATGTTATAATGTATGGTTTTAATGCATGATTATGAATTTCATGAGTAATTTAAAATATGTTGATATTTTAAATATATGAAATTGAATAAGCATGATGCATGACATTACTTAGTTAAATATAATTTGTTATATTTAAATTAATGTATTGTGTATGCTTGATTGTTTTTCATATTTTTTAATATAATTGTTATATTAATAAAAGATGAAAATTAATTTGCATTGTGCATATTACATCCATAGTTTAATATAATTGTTATATTAATATAATGTATGCATGTAATATGGTTTTATTTAATTATAATTTGATTTTAATTATTTAAACCATAGTGTGTATGATTATATGGCTAATTAACTAATTTTATAATAGTTATAAAATTTGATTATTAGAAACCGTCAACCTATAATAAAGAGTTGCATGCAAACGTAGGATCTTAGGATTAATTTGGTTTAATTTTAAATTGTTTAAAATTAAATAGACCTAAGATCACATTAATTCTAATAGGATTAGAATTAAGTCTTATTTTTAGTTTAATGAAACTAAATAGGACAAATAGGATTTAAGGTTATAAGGGAACTCCACCGGTAAAGTTCTGTCTAAGGCTGGGGGTACTTAAGTTGACGGTTTACGGAACACCTCCTACCTGGGAACTGACCCGGAACCGGCGTTGAATTAACCTTATTCCTATTAGCATAAGATGTCACTAGGTAAATTAAATGGTTTAATACACCTAGAAACTTTAGTGTAAAGTTTTATTATAAGTGTTATAATAAGAATAGACTTAGTTAGATTCATTTAGCCGGAATTTAGCTAAGTGCAACTAAACCTAAATTAATAGAACATTTTAGTGGGAGAAAAATGGTATATATGATATATCAATTTTTATTTTTGCTTTCACGTCCCTAAGAGTTCACACGTGAGATCCATACTCGGCTTCGTGTCGCCCTGGGCGCGGCCTCCTTTCGGAAAGTGTTTGTATGGGTCAATAACAAGGTGAATAGGGGAAATGTTCATAGTAAGTGGGAGAAGGACGCGTGTCAACGTATCCTACGGTCTCCTCCATTAGGTTGCACCGTGAGATTTCTATGATCCGCCTGCGTGTCGTCCTGGAGCGACCATCCCTTCGGAGGGCTTGATCATATAAGTCGGAACATCGCAAACTCCAGAAATGGATAGGATTTCTTAGGTTAATCTTCAACAGTTGTCTTTCCTAAACGGTAGCCTGTTGAAGCGTACCTCTGGGATCTGAAAATGGTAGGGTCACACTTACGGGATGAATTAAGTTAGTTAATGAATCCTTGACCGAACAACGATAGCTAAGAACTATAGGAATAAGAGTTATTCTGGTATTAGTAATTAGTTGAGATTGTCTCAATTCAGAAGAAGAGTAATTGATCACCCTTCGGTGATTTTTGTTCTAAACTTCTGAAGTATCGTTGCAAAAACTAAATCATTAGTTTTATTAGGGTTCTTTGATTGTTTGTTTTTGCTGAATTGATTGGATTGTTTTATGTAATGGGTTAAGACAAAGATAACTAATATGGTCAATTGTTTGCTATTTCAGCATGTCTTCCTCAATTATTGCATTGCTTAAAAAAGATCAATTAACCGGTGAAAATTATGCGACGTGGAAATCGAAACTGAATATGATTTTAGTTATCGTTGATCTAAGCTTCGTCTTAATGGAGGAATGTCCTCCTTTCCCCACTAAACATGCATCCCAAAGTGTTAGGGATGCATATGACCGTTGGACAAAGGCCAATGACAAGGCTCGCCTCCACATCTTGGCTAGTATGTCTGACATACTAAGCAAGAAACATGAGATCATGGTCACTGCACGTCAGATCATGGACTCTCTTAGAGAGATGTTTGGACAACCGTCCATTCAGATCAAACAAGAGGCAAATGTTGCCCATTCTAAGAGGAGGTTTGTACCTTCACCTTCTGGATCTGAGAAAATTCAAAAGAGGAAAGAAGGGAAAGGGAAAGGTCCTACTATTGCTGTTGAGGACAAAGGGAAGGCTAAGGTAGCCATCAAGAGGAAATGTTTTCACTGCAATGTTGATGAGCATTGGAAAACAAATTGCCCTAAGTACCTTGTTAAGAAGAAAGAAAAGGAAGGTAAATATGATTTACTTGTCTTGGAAACATGTTTAGTGGAAAATGACCAAAATGCCTGGATACTTGATTCAGGGGCCACTAACCATGTTTGTTCTTCTTTACAAGAAACTAGTTCCTTCAAGCAGCTTGAGGACAGTGAGATGACACTCAAGGTTGGAACGGGAGATGTCATTTCAGCTCGTGCAGTGGGAGATGCTAAGTTGTTTTTCGGAAATAAATTCATGTTTTTGGAAAACTTGTACATAGTTCCTAAAATTAAAAGGAACTTAGTTTCCGTTTCTTGTCTTATTGAACATATGTACTCAATTAATTTTTCTATGAATGAAGCGTTCATTTATAAGAATGGTGTACATATTTGTTCAGCTAAGCTTGAAAACAACTTGTATGTATTAAGACCTAATGAAGCAAAAGCAGTTTTAAATCATGAGATGTTTAGAACTGCTAATACTCAAAATAAAAGGCAAAGAATTTCTCCAAATAACAATACCTATCTTTGGCATTTAAGATTAGGTCACATAAATCTCGATCGGATCGGGAGATTGGTAAAGAATGGACTTCTAAACAAGTTAAAAGATGTTTCATTACCTCCATGTGAATCTTGTCTTGAAGGTAAAATGACAAAGAGACCTTTTACTGGAAAAGGTTATAGAGCCAAAGAGCCTTTAGAACTTATACATTCAGACCTCTGTGGTCCGATGAATGTAAAAGCTAGAGGGGGTTTTGAATACTTCATCTCTTTTATAGATGATTATTCTAGGTATGGTTATTTATACTTAATGGAGCATAAGTCTGAAGCTCTTGAAAAGTTCAAGGAATATAAGACTGAAGTTGAAAATCTATTAAGTAAAAAGATTAAAATACTTCGATCTGATCGAGGTGGAGAGTACATGGATTTGAGATTTCAGGACTATATGATAGAACATGGAATCCAATCCCAACTCTCAGCACCTGGTACACCTCAACAAAATGGTGTATCAGAGAGGAGAAATAGAACCTTGTTAGACATGGTTCGTTCAATGATGAGTTACGCTCAATTGCCTAGCTCGTTTTGGGGGTATGCAGTAGAGACTGCAGTTCATATCTTGAACAATGTTCCCTCGAAGAGTGTTTCTGAAACACCTTTCGAGCTATGGAGAGGACGTAAACCTAGTTTAAGTCATTTCAGAATTTGGGGTTGTCCAGCACACGTATTAGTGACAAATCCCAAGAAGTTGGAACCTCGTTCAAGGTTATGCCAATTTGTTGGTTACCCTAAAGAGACGAGAGGTGGTCTATTCTTTGATCCACAAGAAAATAGAGTGTTTGTATCGACAAATGCTACTTTCTTGGAAGAAGACCACATGAGAAATCATAAACCACGAAGCAAATTAGTATTAAGTGAAGCTACTGATGAATCAACAAGGGTTGTTGATGAAGTTGGTCCCTCATCAAGGGTTGATGAAACCACCACATCAGGTCAATCTCATCCTTCTCAATCGTTGAGAATGCCTCGACGCAGTGGGAGGGTTGTATCACAACCTAACCGCTATTTGGGTTTAACTGAAACTCAAGTTGTCATACCAGATGATGGTGTTGAGGATCCATTGTCCTATAAACAGGCAATGAATGATGTAGATAAGGACCAATGGGTCAAAGCCATGGACCTTGAAATGGAGTCTATGTACTTCAATTCAGTGTGGGAGCTTGTAGATCTACCTGAAGGGGTAAAACCTATAGGGTGCAAATGGATCTATAAGAGAAAGAGAGATTCAGCTGGGAAGGTACAGACCTTTAAAGCTAGACTTGTGGCAAAAGGGTATACCCAAAGGGAAGGGGTTGACTATGAGGAAAATTTCTCTCCTGTTGCTATGTTAAAGTCTATAAGGATTCTCTTGTCCATCGCCACATTTTATGATTATGAAATATGGCAAATGGATGTCAAGACTGCTTTTCTGAATGGCAATCTTGAAGAGAGTATCTTTATGTCTCAGCCCGAGGGGTTCATAACCCAAGGTCAAGAGCAAAAAGTTTGCAAGCTGAATCGATCCATTTATGGGTTGAAACAAGCATCAAGATCTTGGAACATTAGGTTTGATACTGCAATCAAATCCTATGGTTTTGACCAGAATGTTGATGAACCTTGTGTATATAAGAAAATCAACAAAGGAAAAGTAGCTTTCTTAGTACTTTATGTGGACGATATCCTCCTCATTGGGAATGATGTGGGTTACCTTACTGACGTTAAAGCTTGGCTAGCAGCCCAATTCCAAATGAAAGATTTAGGAGAGGCACAATATGTTCTTGGGATCCAAATCATAAGGGATCGTAAGAACAAAACGCTAGCACTGTCTCAAGCAACCTATATCGACAAATTGTTGGTTCGATATTCGATGCAGAACTCTAAGAAGGGTTTATTACCTTTCAGGCATGGAGTTCACTTGTCTAAGGAACAGAGTCCTAAGACACCTCAAGAAGTTGAGGATATGAGACGTATTCCCTATGCCTCAGCTGTGGGCAGCTTAATGTATGCTATGCTCTGCACTAGGCCAGACATTTGTTATGCAGTGGGAATAGTCAGTAGGTATCAGTCCAACCCAGGGTTAGACCATTGGACGGCGGTTAAAATTGTTCTCAAGTATCTTAGGAGAACGAGAGACTACATGCTTGTGTATGGAGCTAAGGATTTGATCCTTACAGGATACACTGATTCTGATTTCCAAACCGATAAGGATTCTAGGAAATCCACATCGGGATCAGTGTTCACCCTAAATGGGGGAGCTGTAGTATGGCGTAGCATCAAGCAAGGATGCATTGCAGACTCTACAATGGAGGCTGAATACGTCGCTGCTTGTGAAGCAGCAAAAGAAGCAGTTTGGCTTAGGAAGTTCCTACATGATTTGGAAGTTGTTCCAAATATGAACTTGCCCATCACTCTATATTGTGATAACAGTGGGGCAGTAGCCAATTCTAAAGAACCTCGCAGCCATAAACGAGGGAAACACATAGAGAGGAAGTATCATCTGATACGGGAGATTGTGCAACGAGGGGATGTGATCGTCACCAAGATCGCTTCGGAGCACAACATTGCTGATCCATTTACGAAGACTCTCACGGCTAAAGTGTTCGAGGGTCATCTAGAAAGTCTAGGTCTACGAGATATGTACATTAGGTAACCTAGGGCAAGTGGGAGATGTGTAATGGGTATGATGATGCCCTAGTTTATTGTATTTGTATATATACGTTTTATGTAATATACTTGTACATTTTACCATTTCCAATGTTTGAGGATTACTCTACTATGTACATCCCATAAGGACTAGAGTTTTAGTCCAAGTGGGAGTTTGTTGGGTTTTATGTCCTAAAACTCGTAGATAGTAAATATAATCAATTGACCGTCATTAATAAAGTATTTTATTATTTAATTTCAATAAGTGTTATTGATTATTTTATTAGTTTTGTCTTAATAACCCAAATCCAATAAACTAACATCCTAAGCTGTTTGATGAGTCTTGAACAGTATGTAGAGACATACAGGGATTAATGTTCAAGATCAGCTTAAAGAGTCTATAGTATAGGGTTAAGGTTGGGTACCTTATCCTGTTAACACTATGGATACGGCTCACTTTGTATTTGATACAGACACATTGATCAAATGCGTTCATGTATGTGACATGCGAGTGAGGGTATCCTATGCAATGAGTTTGCATAAGACTGGACCACGAAATAGTAATCACTAGATGTAACTCCGTTAACTAGTTGGATTGCTATTTCATTAGGATGACCTAGATAACTTAGTCTTAATCCTGAGTGTATTATGAACTCCTGTTTGCGAGGGATTGTCCTTTGATTTATACGAGTGAGAGTGGCCAGATTGCCGACTCAATATTCTTATCATTTTGGGGACAATACCGAGTGGAGAGCTGGGAACATAATCACACAAGATGGAATTCACTCCTTCCCACCTTTAGGGTAAGTAGATAAGTGTTCCCTTAAATGGTGTCTCCGAGACTTGAACAAAGGGCCCTACCCTCTCAATGGCACGAGAGGGGTTTCTGTTTAGTGGTTGGACCATAAACAGGTTGTTCATTAGAGGAGCACTGGTATTTAAGGACCAGAGGTAACCCAGGGGTAAAACGGTAATTTGACCCAGCTGGAGTTACGAACACTTGTGAAGGACTAACTTACTGGTATTGGTCTATATCCGTGGACACAGAAATATATCTACAGTGAGAAGAGTTCAGCTGTGAGTCTTTAGTGGAGTGTACACACAGTTAACGAATATTGATTAATGTGGTTAATGAGTTTAGCCAATTAATCTCATATCGTTGTAGCTTCTGATCTGTAGGTCCATTAGGTCCCCTTCCTAGCTCATAAAGAGTAATGAGATTTATTTATATTGGTTGTAATTTGAAATGTTCAAATTTACTTTGGGAATTAATATAATGTATATTGATACATTATAATATAAAGTTTATATTTTAATTAGACTTTATTATATAAATTTAATTTTGGATATGATTCAAAATTAAATTATGAGAGAATAAAATATTTGAATAAGTTCAAATATCAGTTTAATGTGAATTAGATTCATATTAAAACTATAAGTTAAAATTTAATGTGTATATGATACATATTAAAACTATAAGTTATGAGAGAAATTTATATTTGAATATGATTCAAATTATGGATTAAATTAAATATAAGATATTTAATTTAGAAATTAATTAATTGGAGCATTAATTAATAGTTTTGTTTAATTTGATTTAATTAAATTTGATTTAATTAAATTAATTAAATTAAAACTATAGGTTATGTGAGAGATATTCATTTAAATATGATTTAAATGAAATATTAATTAAATATGATTTAATTATTTAATTATTTATTTAATTAATATAATTAATATAATTAATTAATTAATTAATATTAATTTAATATTAATTTATTTAATAAGGAACGTGGGTGGTTTTCCCACGTTCCCAATTATTCTCTCTAACTTCCCTCTTCTTCCGACTGAAGAAGAGGGAATTTTTGCGTAACAAATTTTTTTCTCTCAAACGGGAGAGAGTTCTGCGAAGAAGTCTATCCATTCTCTCTAAAAAAAAAAAAAAAAAAAATCTCTCCATTCCCTTATTCCAATTTTGGTTCCCACAAACCATCTCAATCAGAGAATAGGAAGGTTTTCAAGTGGTGGTGCCCCAAAAATTTGGTGATTGGCAGATTCAGAGTCGTCAACGAGCGTAAGTTATATTCTCTGTAATTTTTAAAGCATGTTTAATCAATATTTTTTGCCAATGTATTGGTATTTTTAAGGTTTTAATTAAAATTGAGTTTCTGTATATTTTCCGCTGTAAAGGGTTTTCATCCCTTCAGGCATTCCACCCTCAGACTGATGGTCAGACAGAGAGATTGAACCAGATTTTAGAAGACATGCTGCGAGCCTGCGTATTAGAGTTTTCAGGAAGTTGGGACTCCCATCTGCATCTGATGGAGTTTGCCTATAACAACAGCTACCAGGCTACTATCGGTATGGCACCGTTCGAGGCTCTGTATGGCAAGTGCTGTAGATCCCCTGTCTGCTGGGGCGAGGTTGGAGAGCAGAGGATGCTAGGCCCCGAATTAGTGCAGACGACCAACGCAGCCATACAGAAGATCCGAGCTCGTATGCTGACAGCCCAGAGCAGACAGAAGAGTTACGCTGATGTACGACGTAAGGACCTCGAGTTTGAAGTGGGAGATATGGTCTTTCTGAAGGTTGCACCCATGAAGGGTGTTCTGAGGTTCGCAAAGAAGGGGAAGCTGAGCCCACGCTTCGTAGGGCCGTTCGAGATATTGGAGCGGATTGGCCCCGTGGCTTACCGCTTGGCGCTACCCCCATCGTTTGCTGCAGTGCACGACGTATTCCATATCTCCATGCTGAGGAAATATGTCGCAGACCCAACACATGTGGTGGACTTCGAGCCACTGCAGGTTAGCGAGAATCTGAGCTACGAGGAGCAGCCTGTCGAGGTCCTGGCAAGGGAGGTCAAGAAGCTTCGCAGTCGAGAAATTCCACTGGTCAAAATCCTTTGGCAAAACCATGGAGTGGAAGAGGCAACGTGGGAGAAAGAAGAGGACATTAGAGCCCAGCACCCCGAGCTGTTCGAGGATTAGAACTTTCGAGGACGAAAGTTTTTTTTTAGGAGGGAAGATTGTAACGCCCAACATTTTTCGGTTTCCTTTGTTATTTTGGACCACTAATAATATTAATACTAAGTGTAGTTAATATTATCCTTATTAAACTAAAGTTGTTTCCTTTTTATAAACTATTGAAGTTAGGGGTAAATTAGTAAATCAATGGAGTGGCAAATTAATTAATTGCCTTGGAAAGGGTCAAGGGTGGAGAGAGAGGAAAAGGGGGCTATTAAATTCTTTTTTATTTTGGGATTTCTTTTAAAAAGAGGCATTGGGAGACGTGAGACTCCTCATCTCCCCAAAGAAGAAAAGAAAAAAAAAAGGGAAACCCTAGCCGCCGCCACCCTCCGCGCCGCCGCACGCCGCCGCCGCACGCCGCACGCCGCCAGCTTCGACAAGCGCCGAGCCGATCCACCGCGCGTCTGCAAGCCGAAGGGAAGCCGAGCCATCCTCCGCGCGTCTGCAGCCGAGTCCGCAGCCGCCAGCCGAGCCGGAACCCGCCGCGCCGCTTCGACCTAAGGGGGGACCGCCGACGCCGCGCCGCTCCGATCAGGAGAGTAGCTGAGCCGCGCCGCGTCGCTTCGATCAAGCCGATCCGCCGAAGCTCGCAGCGCCGCGTCGATCCGAGGAGTTCCGTCAGCCGCGCCACCCGATCGAGCCGAAGGGAGCCGCTTCGCTCCGCGCCCAGCCGTCTCCCGCAGCCGCCGCTCAAAGCCGATCCGCCGCGCTTCACTCCAGCCGACGAACGAACCCGGAGCCGCTCCACCGTCCGCGCGCCCGAAGCCGAAACTGAAGCCGCGCCGCGTCCAGCCCTCCCCGCGTGTGAACCGCGTCCGCGTGGGAAGCCGCGCCGCGCGTTCCGCGTAGCCGAGCCGCATCTCCTCCCTGTTGCAAGCCGAGCCGCCCGCGTAGCTTCCTGTACCGAGCCGAGCCGCGTCTGCCCAAGCCGAGCCGGTCCTGTCTTCTTCCAGCCGAGCCGCCAGGACTAATTTGGCTCCATCCACCTAAATTTTGGTAATCTAATTAATTATTGTGGTTTTTCCGGTAAGACTCCATGCTCGGACGTTAGTTAAATTAATTTGGGTCTAAATTAAATTATTTTTCCTCAAGGGACGTCTTGGACCAAGAAATTGCTGCAGCGCGGGATTTCTTCAGTAGGGGCTCGAGCACTGCAACCTCTCTAGGGTAAGTTATTTCAATTGAGTCTTGAACCGTTAGTCGTTGGCGACCTATTTACGAATTTTGACTTATGAAACAGTTAGGACTTCGTCGCTTGGAAAGCGTACTGCCTCGCGGTTAGGACTCGACAAGTAGATCTCCAGGTAAGAGATTCTACTACTAGTTTCATGTTTGAAGTATGAGACTGTGTATGCCCGATGTTGCATATTGAGGATTTGACAGTATGATGCCTGAAATAAATGCTAGTATGATGCAAATGACGATATAGTTGTGCTATAGCCTGTTATGTGTGGCAAGATCTATTATGGTTACGACGAATGTCGGGACGGAGAGTGTAGAAATGATTTATGTGACATGTTATATGCTGATGCCATGTGTATGTATACTGCAATTAGGGTACCTGTTAGCTTGATTCTGTTAGAGTCGTACCTGCATGGGTGTCCTTCGGGATCACCACCTATTGAGGACTGTGTGGTCCGACGGGACGCCAGTCTAGCATGATATAGACATGACTCGAGTGACTCGACGGGGTCCTCGCATCCCGACTGTCCTAGGTGTCCCCGGGCACCGAAGACCAGAGTTACGTTCCTACGGGAGCGCATGATTGCACGTGTTCGGGAACGTGCCAGAGATTGGGTACCAGTTATCAGGGCTCTAACAGGAAGTTAACAGGCACCTAGTGGGACTAGTAGTGGGTCCCTTACTGAGTATTTTTATACTCATTCTCTCCATTTTATGTTTTCAGGTAGAGGACGAGGCAAGGGCAAGGGCAAGCTGGCGAGCGACCCGAAGTGAGACCGAGGAGGGCCATAGGGACTACCGCTTCCGCTTATTTCTTATTTCAGATTTTAGCATTTGAGTTTGAGTACTTTTTATTTTTCACTATCTTTTATGTAGATAGGGCCCGAGTAGGATTTCAGAACGTTTTTTACATTTTTGCATGACTACCTTGTTTATGTTTTTATAAATGAATTTCTTGAACCGTATGCTTTTAATAAAATTTTTTAGACTTAAACCACTTGTTCTATATTTAGTAATGACTTCGATTCAGCATAAGGAGTTGGGTCGTTACAATCTACACACGAATTGGGAATTCGACTACTCGAATTCGGGTGTGCTAGAACCTCACAAAGTGAGAATTTCGACTCTCTATTCTCACTCTGTATAGAATGAAATTTATGTCTTTACTTGGATGTAAAATAAGACGCCTAAGGTCTTATTTATAGGCTTCTTGGGGTTTTCTAATAAGCTTAGGATTCTATTTTTCAATTGGGCTTATTAATTATGTTTCTTAATAAGTTTCTAATTCTCCAATTGAACTTATTAATTACCTAGCCCAAAGACAAATTCCACGAAAGTTATTTCGTGTGTGACTCGTTAAGTTAACTTAATATAACAATGCATCCTTAACTCATCTTATGGCCCATAAGTCATAATTGATCTCTAGCAAGACATTATAACTACCTATACTAAATTAAGTCGGTGATCCAACATAACCTAATATAATTATTGCTTTAATCCTTTCATCACGTGATATATGTAATTAAATATAAGGCATGAACAAAGTCACCTTATCTAATTCAATTGCTTTCTCGATCAATAAACATACTGAAATAATAAATGACATTAATACACTTATTAATTCATCTATAATACAACCATGCATTTCCACTGTCACACTCAATCGAGGGGTTCAGAGATATCTCTCCATAACAAGAGGGATAAATTTCATCTTGATTAATCATTGTCAACTATATAATTCATAACATATTCGAGTACAACCTTTATAATTATCTGATACGTTTGATTGCATCATAATAGATTAATTCTTATGTTTGACACTATGATATATAATCTCAGGTCTAAGAATCAAAACAATCAATTATTTGAGATTATTTATGACACATGTCTATGTAATAATCTCAAAAGGGGCCAATCCAATTCTTATTCTCTAATAAGAAAATATATATGATTATAATTTATGTCTCAATATATATAATCATTCTATGATTATCAACTATAACTCATACTAATCTTAATTTAATATTATTCCCATAATAATAATCAATAATTAGGGACATTTAAAATATAATAACATATTCATTTATATTATTATGCAATAACATACGATTGGATAATAATGAAAATAATAAATTTTATTAAACACTAAACCAATTATTTATAAAATTATTATAGAGCACCACAAAAAACCAACACTTAACACCTTCCTCACCGTGAGATAACGTGTTGTATGCCTAGTAAGCAGAATTACGTAAGCTCTTTAACACGTGCCATAGACTTGGTTAATTTCGTGGAAGACTTTATTCTATGAAACACTTAAACACTAACTTATTACTATATACCACCTAATGTTTACACCACGTGAACTAATTTTGCATAAGGTTAGTGCGTGAAGATTTTCATCGACACATTTGCTTTGAACAATAGATTTTCGTGAACACACAATTATAACTTGAAATTCATTTTGCAAACTTACACGATTTACAAAAATATTCCTTCTAAAACTAGAAACCATTTTATTGCCTTAAACAATTTCAAATCATTAGAAATTCACGATGCTTAGTTCATAAGATTTACTTTGGAAATTGATATTTCTTGCCTAACTCATTTCAACATAACTTATATCGAGTAATTTCCAATGTTCTTAAAATTGTATCCATCACCTAATTAGCTAAAATGTAGAGAGCTTAGTTAACATATTTAATACAACAATGATATGATCAAGAGATTTTAAATATAACAGTTATTAATAAATGGTAGCGTATCATTCACAAGTTTTATTGCTTTTAGTTAAATTATTTAATACAACAATGATAAGATTGAGGGAATTATAATATATAGTATTGGTTATAAATGAATGACAATGTATCATTCACACAGGTTTTATTACATTTAGTTAAATATTAGCTTTTAGTTGCGTTCTAGTAGCTATAGCTAATCAAAATGTACCATATCAAGTATAGCCAATGGATATGGTTTTGGAATTTGAGAAAAACAAACATCCAATCTAGTCAATGCACTATAATATCGTCCAAAGATTTAAAGTTTGAATCATAATTTCACATGTGATTCAACTTAGAATAATATATAGAATCTATAATTTCTACTCTATTATATTAAAAGAGGTTATGTAGTTAGAATCTTTACATACCACTTTCGTTCTTATATTTCTTTTATAAAATTTTCATATTGCTCATGGTTGAGTGGTCATGATCGACTTTTTGAGTGTTACCCTCCATCAAATGGTTGAGAGGATGTTACTATTTGAGATAAAATGCAATAGATATCATTTGAAAGGATTTGTTTAGGGTAGAAAGTGGGGTTACACCCGTTTAATTGGAAGGGTTTCATTGACTCTTCCAATGTGTATGTAAGTTGCACGTGGAAAAGAAAAAAAAAATACTTTTATTTACCTGCTTAAAAGTATAATTTCATTACATCTAAAGTTTAGATAAAATATAAAAAAAATGATAATGATAACTAATACAGTAAAACATACCTCATTTATTATAACTCTATAATAGATATACTGTGATATCAGAATAAAAATTAGTATAGCATTATGTAAAAAATAATAATTAGAACTACAAAATTTAATGTACGTTATGTATATTAAAACGAAAGGAAAGTAGAAAAAAATTGGACATTTTTTTTTCTCTTTTTTAATTTACTAATAATTTAATGATTAAGTAGATTGATAGACGTTTATCGATATTTATCGATTATATCAATAAAAATTGATAAAAACCAATCAACATTTATCATTACTAGTTGGTAACACATGCATTACATGTGAAATTTGTCATTTTATTTTAGTGTATAAAAATAGTGAGATTTGTATAAATAACATAATATGAATTTGTATTCAAATATAGTAGAATCTATAATTTAGATAGTTGTGTGACCTCACATTATTTGAACATATATAATTTTTATGAATATGAAATTAAGCACACACAATATAATATTAGACACTAAACTTCCTCCATATACATTCTATAACTAACAATTAGATGACTTTATTATTTAAATAATTTATAAAACATATATAAAAACTGAACTGATCTAACGTAGTTAATTTGGAAATAACTTGCAAGCACTATATTTCACATCTCAAAGAGGAATAATTTCTATCATATAACAAACTTTCAGCAATAACCAAATTGAAATTTTGATATAAAACTCAAACCTCACTTCAGAGCTTAACTAACGTTAGAATTTCATTTTCGATATCTTCATAACTCTTCCAAACTCATTATTTTTGACAACCTCATAAGACATCTTTCTTCAAATTTGCCACTACTAAACTGTTCGTAATTTTTCATAATCGATTACTCTTTGATCCTAAACTCTTCTTCACTACTCTACATACAAACAAAGAAATTTTTAGAGAGTAAGTTGAGAAAGAAAAAGAAACAAATTACGAAAAAAAATTATTTTTATATAAAAAGAAACGTTGACTTTACATGGTGAGAGACTTGGAAGATTACAAAATTCTATTCTTTGTGTAATACTATTATATAAAATAATTTGAAAATATGTATGGAAGCCAAAAGGATTGATATCTTAGTTTGACAACAAAGTATATATACATATCTTATTTATACAAAAACATTGCTCTACATTCTTAGAAAAAATTGAGAGAATGAATTGAACAAAAAAAGAAAGAAAAAGAAAAACACAACAAACAAATGTAAACGATAAACAAATTAAGAAAAATGAATTAAGATTTTGAAAAACAAATAATAGATGATAGCCATTTATATAATTAGGAGGTGGAGAGTTTTGCATAACTCGTGAAATTCTATTATTAAATATAATTAAATGTAAAGTAATTAATTGAAATAAAAAAAAATTGCATTCTAATATTTGATCTTCTAACCTTTCACTTCTTCTTTTAGTAATCTTATATCACTTATTTAAAATATTGTTTTTATTAATTTAAATATGCATAACTCTTGAAATTACGTTATTAAATATAATTAAATATAAAATTATTACTAATTTAATTAATATTTAGAAATTCAAATAAAAAACTTGATGTATTCTAGTATTTCATCTTCTAACCTTTCTACTTTTTTTATTAAATAATTAATAGTTAATTTTTTTAAATAATAGAAAAATAATTAATAGTTAATTTTTTTAAATAATAGAAGAGAAATTGTACAATTATATGAAATGAAATAAAAACGTCAATTACAATAAAATGGAAGTTGTAAAATCCACTTTAAAGGATTATTTTTTTCTTTAATTTAACTCAAAAAGGAAAACTTAATGGTTTTGTAATTCAAAAAATTGTGCAACTCTTAACACCTAAAACTTCAGTCGTTCTTTGGTGGAATTGTCCAAGAGTGTTTGCTACCCATTGTTAGTAAGAAGCACATGGCATAGCTACTTTGAGAAATGCATATGGATAAGGTCTTGAATTTTCTTGATTACTTTTTTAGGAAAACTTTGTTTTTCTTGTTGTTCTTGTATATATTATAATTATCTTATTGAAAATGATGGTTGGAAAACAATGAATCAATGTATTATATGCTAATGCTTATAGTTCTTTTATTTAAAAAAAAAAATCATGTAACCACATCTCTGACAACAAGAATTTGTCATGGGTTCTTACAATCAAATATAATTGGGTTATTTTCAAAAATAACAAAATATTAAAATTATTTACAAGATATAGCAAAATTCATCGAACTACGTTTAGTTTATTTAAATTTTTTTTATTATATTTTGTCAATAGTTTCAACTTTTTGTTATCCATAACAATTTTCTTAAAATAATTTATAACTATCGATCAATATAACACCAAGAACTTGCTGGCTAGTATTAACAACAAAGCTGGATGGATTTCGATAGAAGCATTTTTATTGTCTCATAAACTAATTTTTTTTAATTAAAGATGTAGTGGAAAATTTGGGGTTATAGTGCATACAAGTAATGAATAGAGGACAAATATAACACACATCGAAGTATCTAGAAATCTATTATTATGAAAAGTAGATAAGAATAATTATGATGGTGTTTTGAATTCCAAAACTAGATGCGTAGAAGAATTGGATGGGGGAAATTGTGTAATGCAAACATACAATTATAATACCACTAATGAATAAAGATATTGAAGGATAGGGACAAGCCCTATTGTTGTGTTGGCACCAAAAACCCACTACTACTTAGGTTGTAAGCAAATTAGAGGATTGGAACAACATAACAACCAAACAACTCATTCATTGAACATAATCATACAAGCAATCTCTTACAGTTCAACAACACATTTATCGTTGGAAGAATTCAAATCTTTAATTTCTTCCTTGATTGATATGTGCAAATGGGCTAAGTTATAGAGATTTTGTACGAAATAACTCGATCCTATTTTTTTCGAATGAAGTATCTTAAAAATTAATTAAAATTCACGTTAAGCTTTAGCCATCAATGATTCTAAAAGAATTCTAAATAGAATAAAGATGAAAGACTATGGTGTTTTGCTGACTTATTTTGATTTATGGCAAAATTAACTGTCATGATACTTTTTTTATTTTCTGTGGTTCGAATTTACCCCTCCATGGATAACAATTGTTCATATACAAATACAGTATATTTGTTGATATCAAAAAATCAAATAAAATATCACATATCATGAATACAGTGTATTTGTAAACACACTCACTTATGATAATTCTTAACTAAATCAAAAAAATATTATATTATTCCAACAATCCCTAAAGATGCCACTAGTTTCAATTTGTTATTTCTGTCAAAATTAACCGTCAAAATAGCACAATATTGGATTGTAAATAGAAAAATAGCAAATCCCAAAAATATTTTGATTTATGGCAAAACCGGTTTGACTTTTTTTTCAATTTTTTTGTTTTTTTGCATGAGTATACCCTTTACAAAGAGTAATTCCTCGCATGCAAATACAGTGTATTTATATAGGTCAAAAAATCAAACAAAATATCCCATATTAGTGTATTTGTAAACCCATTCACTTTTGGTAAATCTTAACTAAACAAAAAATATTCTCTTGCTGCAGAAGATTTCACCAACATCCCCTAAAGATATGACTTTAGTTTTAACATCTTCTAATTATTAGGATTTAAATCAATTAATTCACAACTTTTTATATTTCATATTATTTATCAAAAAATTATTAAATAATACATATTACAAAATTTTAATAACAATTTGAATCTACAATTTATATATCCCCTAAAATCGTCAATTTGAATTCAAATTTTACCTCGTATCCCTAAAATAACACAGAGATAAATTCAACTATTTCGTATTTTTTATTCTTCAAACTATTTATTAAAAAGTAGACATAAATAATACATAATACATATTTGATATTTATATAAACCTTTTGAGTTTAGGAATATATATCTCACCCTAAAATAGTTAGTTTTAATCTCAATGTTTAACCTTATTTTTAAATTCAATTTTTAAACTTTAATTTTAAATAGTCGGTTTGAATCTCTAAAATTATACTAAAGATACTAAACTTAAATTTGAGTTAGATTATCATCCATAAAATAATGCTAAAATAACAAACTTCATTTACAACATTTTCATCCCAAATTTTGCTGATTTAATAATAATTTTATAAATAATACATAATAAGCAATTGTTATTTTGAATTCAAATTTTATACATTATCCCTAAAATGATGCAAATATATCTACAAGATCCTAGGGTTTGTTATAATTTAAACAATTTATTAATAATATTGGTAATTATTACAATTTCTTAAATGACCTTAAATATGCCTCAATGGCGTTTTTGCAATTAATTGAATCTTCTTCCTGATGTCTTTTAAATTAAATTAGAGAAAATAAAAGAAACATGAAAAATAGGAAGAGTGGGTAGCCGCAAGTTGAAAAAACATAGTAGAGAGAGTTTTTTCTAGCAAAAAAGATTGATAGAGAAGAGTGTGGTGTGACGGCTTCCGGCGTTCCAACAAGAAGAGAGACATTGGTCAATGGAAAGGAAGACGTTAGAGATTTAGTCGCGGGTTTCGAGGCGGACAGAAGATGACGGTTTTGAGCTGTTTACGACAGCTCCGACGTTCGTTTTAACAGCTTCACAACGTGTTTAACGGCTGGTTTAACCATGGTTTTGGAGCCGTCAGAGGTTGGTTTAGCCATCAGAGGAAGACATTGGAGTTTCGACGTCAGCGACAACATGCTTTTTTTAGTAGCATTTGACGGCGTCCGACGTTGGTCGTGGGTTTGTGGTGGGCTCTAACGTTTCAACATCTATTGGAGTCGGGTTTAGTCGACTTTCATGAGTTTAGCCACAAGCAAGATGAAAATCCCAAAGTCTCCAGTCAGAAGAGCTGACAAGAAGAAAATCCAAATATGAAGACTTTGAAAGGTTTAAAGGAGACGAGCTGGAAGCTCCAATAGGTTCTGCAACTGATGGAAGTTTGATTTTGATGTGTTAATCATGTGTTGGGAGTTTGATTTTAATTATAGGGTATTTGTAGTTTCTTGAATAATTGTATTTAGGATTCAATTTTTTCAGTTAGGTAGGGGTATTTAAGGCATTATTCCAACAATTAGTTTTCCATATTTTCTGATTTTTCTATTTTAACAATTTAAATAAAAATTTGCTATTTATCCAAAGGAAACTTTCTATTTTACTATTTTTCTTATCGGCCCTTGTTTAAACATCCTAATAGTAACAAGGGTGTGAAAAGGACCAAATGTCCAAAAAGAATTAAACCCAGCTTTTACAGACTTACTTTTATAGATTTTGTTAATCTAAAATAATCAGAAGCGATTGGAAGTATTATCTTGTGAAAATCGGATAGGATCAAAATTGATTTTTATTTTTTTGAAAAGTTAAATAGATCTATTATTGTGAATAGTAGATAAGAACTGTGAGACTAGTTTCAATCCAAGTGGGAAAATTGTCTAATACATATAGACATAGACGATGATATGATACGTCCAACAAAAAAAAATGTGATTAAATGATTGGGACAATCCTATTGACGTGCTGCCACCGATTTCCAACTGCTTAGATTGCAAGCAAAGAGGATTGGAGCAACCTAACCACTACAATGAACTAATTTCATTTAAGGGAGTAGGAACAAAATTTAAAGTTAAAAAAATTAAAATATATTCAAAAGGGTTATGAGATTTTACATGTATGACCTAATTTTAGAAACCATTGAAAATTAACATTTTGTCTGCGTCACAAACCATTCAATAATTTGAAACAAATTCTTTCAACCGTGACTTTTTATCCATCACAAAATATTCAGCTTCCTATTGCAATTGTTTTAAAAATACACATGTTGGCTATTGTGGTAGTAGGTGGCCAAACACGACAAAATTATAGTTGAGCATCGTTGAGATTTAAAGTCAATCTTGAGTTTGGAAAGAAATCATTTTTAAGATTGAGTTATCCCAACAAACTTATTGAGTTGGATTTTGATGGTTGATGAAAACATTTACTTACAGAATTAGGATGAGAATTCATGATCGGAGAAAATGAAGACATTTACACACTGTGGTTTGTACATTCATGATAAGAACAATGGACGGGGTTAAAAAGAGCACAATGGACAGTAAATCACTTTAAGGATCCAAATATTTCATGATGGGTGAGAAACTGCCCTTACAAGAAACAATTTAAAAATCTCTCATGGTTGATGATAACATTCACTTTGTAAGATCGATTAGGACTAATATTAGTTATATTTATGAGATGAAATAGATATGTACGTAAGAAGTAAAAATTTATTAGACAAAGGAATAAAAATTTAAAGCATTTATGAAAAGTTTGACATGTATCATCAAGGATTTCTACCCACCTCCCACATAACATGATCAATTTCAAAATCTTTTTCCCCAAATTGTATACATTAAGATCAACAAACTCATCCTTCATTCACTTGCTCGCTCATTCACTCCAAAAGAATCCCATTTGCAATACAAATTCTTAGAACACTCTTGGCTTAGCAACAATGGTGGAATGTTTCAAAATATGTAAGCTAAATTGCCCACCTTTCTCTGAGGTATCCAACTTAGACTGTCCAGGAGGAGGAAGCAGCTCAAAGTTTTGAACCAAACGCCCAATCGTAATACCAAGAATTGGCAAAGCCAAGATGATTCCTGGGCAGCTCCTTCTCCCAACGCCAAAAGGCAAGTATCTAAAATCATTTCCATTGGCTTCAACCTTTGATTCCTCTTCCAAGAACCTCTCGGGCCGGAACTCTTCCGGGTTCTTCCAGTTGGCTGGGTTGTTGGCTAGCCACCAGGCATTCACTAGGATCTTGCTCTCGGCTGGAATATCGTAGCCCCCGAGCTTGGCATCGTGGAGGTTCATGTGAGGCACGAGTAATGGGATGGCCATACGAAGGCGGAGAGTTTCCTTGATCACGGCTTGGAGGTATGGGAGCTTGTGTGTCTCTGGCTCGGTAATTGGAACACCGGGTCCGAGTACGGTGTCGAGTTCATTTCTTAGCTTTCTTTGGATTTCTGGGTGGTTCACTAGCTCTGCGATTCCCCATTCAATTGACCATAATGTTGTTTCAATTGCTGTTCAACAACGTAAACAAGAAACTCAATGTCATTAACTATCATGGTTCTTTGTTTTTGTCACCATCATTTATAGTTTAGATTTAAAATGTGACCAATTTTCCAATAATGTTGTGGCTGTGGGTAGCTATCTTAACCATTTCAATTAATGGTTCCTATTTTCGTTCTTATCTGGAAAAAAAAAAAACAATTTTATTCGGTAAATATTTGATTTTGGTTTGTAAAATTAAATATGTTTCCTCTCATTTTCTACCAACGTCTCTATCTTTCATGTAAGAAAATAATATGAATTCCTGGCCAGATAACAAAAAGACAGGTTTTTAAAATTTAACTAAATAAAAATATTGGTAAAGAAGAAAAATTGTTTTCTCATCTAACAAAATAAAACAAAGTATTTATAAATATAACAAAATTTCACCACTAAAATATACTACTATCCGATGAAAAGGATATTTATGAACTCAATTTTAAAAAATATACTGAGAATAAGAAACAATGAATTTTATTCGGTTGTTTAAACTTCCATGGAATAGGAAAATAATTCTTTAATTTGCTTTCCATTGCTGAATTTTTGTGATCTATTAATAATATACCAATATTTATAAGATGGTATAGGAATAATTGGATTTTGTCATTGATTTAACTCTAATTGATTGTACTATATTTAAAAAAGATAATATTATTATATATACTAATAATTTAAATCTAATAACTATATACTTAGTTGTTCCTAACCAAAACGAATGGTTTCAAATTTCATATCAAGTCTATTATTCTTTATAAAAGCTGAACAGGACTTTTGAGTAAAAGCCGTATATGTGAAAAAGAAAACCCATATGTTCAATAAAAATATTATTTTATGCGAAGATAAGCACAAATAAAGTGATGAATATTGTTGCCCCGTCCTACAATTAAAATAAAATATTATTTTAATTTGTGTTATAATAGTATATCTTTGTTATCTAGGCTATTCAATCAAGAAATAATAAATATTATAACAAATAATAATTATCGGCAAAAATTGAAATAGTGTTTAATCATAGTTACTTGTATAAGAGATAGTTATTCTAGTACTAAATAACTAACTGTGGTTTAAGTTAAATATTGAAAAAATATTTACCCAAACGGCCCTGTATACTCATGGAGGAAGAAATTAGTATGATGCAGCTAAATATTAGTTTTAATAGAAATAATTGGAAAAGTATGAGAGATATAATTCGAACTAAACATGCACTTATTTTAATCTACCACACAAGCCAAAGTTCCCTGAGCAGCTACTAAACCCTAAGAAAGTGGAGTTAATTAGATTAATGAATTTACCTGCCACATTGATATTCTCAACAATGTAAAGCACATTATCTTCGTTGATTTCTCCCTTCTGTTGCGCATCCAATATATGATCAATCGCACATTTCAATCCCTCGTTCGTCGTGCTCTTCGTGTTTGCAAGTTTCCTGTTCAAATTTGTTCATAAAATTTCAATAAAATTTTCTACAATTGACATAAAGAACAGATGGAACTTGAATTCGGTCCAGATCAGTTGATTTTAATTTCAAACTCACTTCCTCTCCTCGACGAAATAGTCTTTGAAGAGTTTCAGCCTCGTTTCCTTAACTTCCTTGCAGATTTTGAGATATCCTCTCAAGAACGGCCTCAAGATCGGAATGAAATCGCCGTAGTTGTATTCGAAGCTCTGCGCTAATCGGCTTCTCTCTCCATTCAGAGCCCTAAGTTTATGAAACAGAGGATCGTCTTCACTCTCGAATCTTCTATCGAACATAATTCTGTACATATTATTGTACATCATAAGCTGCAACCGCCGTCGGAGAACGATTCCATTAGTCGCAGATTCTGGATTCTTCTTCACATCATCCACTACACTTTGAGCTTCGAACTCCCATCCTTGACGGTATTGCTGTACTACTTTGTTAGTGAAAAACGGAACAGTCATAATCCGTCTCATTTTCCTCCAGTGTTCACCATAGACAGTGAAAACCATATCCTGACCTTTACCGGTGAAGATATCGAAGACGACGTTTCTGGTTCGAGATCCGAACTCAACTCCCTGAGTGTGGAGCACTTCCTTGGCTAATTCCGGGGAGGAAACGACAACGAGGTTCCTCTGTCCCATCCGAAGCAAGAAGATATCGCCAAATTTCTTGGCCAGATCTGTGAGGTTACGGTGGTTCAAATCATCCCCGACTTGGAGCCAGTTTCCGAAGATCGGGACGGGTAAAGGGCCTGGCGGAAGCTTGAAACGCTTGCCACGAAGCTTGGAAATGGCGATGGCGAGAACGACGGCGAGGAAGAGGCCGAGGAGAGTCTTCTCCAAGAGGAGGAGATCCATGGCGGAGGAGGAAGAGATTTGAATGAGAAGTTGAAATGTTGGGGTGTAATCGATGAGAGTTGGGTGAGAAAGGATTGGGAGTTTTATAGGCAGAAGTCAATTGGTGATGGTTGGAGAGACGGCGATGCCCGACGGCACGGGTTAGGTGAGACTTGTGGCGAGAACACTTTGCAACTCGCGTTAGATTTAACGCCGTTCACAATTATTATTTTTATTAATTTTTAATACGTTGTTGTTATTATTATTTTATTAATATATATTGTATAGTATATTTTTTATATTTTAAGATTCTCCTTGAAACAGGTGATTCTGCTCACTATATAACGTAAAACAAACTAATGAATATGTAATACTTAAAATGAGTCTTTGTGTTAAACTTCTTCTTTTCTAAAAAATAATTAATAAAATTTCAATTATTTCACACAATATTGAAATAATAAGGAATGAACTTGTAATTTGAACTCAACAAATCCAATGTTCTTTTTTTTTTTTTTTAATCTTATCAAATACGGGATAAAGTACCTATTCATACGAGATTTCATGAGAAATTTAATTCGTGGAATTGAACTTTGTATATTGATTGATATATGGTGTATAATCTCTAACATTTACTCCCTTGATTCTTTCTCTCACATATAATTCAAACTTAGAACTTTTTGATCTTCGTTCTTTAGGAAGTCGTAATTACAAGTCAATTCGAGCTTCTAGAACTCAAGGAAAGTTTGATCTTCCAAGTCTTCGATCTTTCAGAAGGATGATCTCGAGGTTGATAATGACTTGCACGTCTTGAGAGCCTTCAGAAGTTCTTGTCTTCAATTCTTCAGAGCTACCATTCTTCCTTTCACCAAAAGATTCCCAAAATGAATGGGAAGGTCTCTATTTATAGAGAATCTCCATGGGTTTTAGGTGGGTTTGGGCCCATTTGCTTGTTGAGTAGGCTTAAGCTTAGGCTCATCTGCCTGTTGGGTTTGGGTTTGGGGCTATCTGCTTGTTGGGCTTGAGCTTGGGCCCATTTGCTCTGCGGGTTTTGGCTTGGCTCCATTTGTTTGGTGGGCTCGGATTCGGGCCCACTTGTTTGCGTAGGCTCGGGTCCATTATTTCTTTAGCCCAATATTTCTTCAGGGGTTTGAACTAGGTTGGATATGAGAAAATTTGACTACCCAAATCCAATCAAATTATAAGCATCTCAATTTTGCTATGATGACGTGGCATGATTTAATTGGCCAAAATTTCTTGTTCAACGGTACTCATTTATGTGACTAAGCAGTTATGGTGTTCGTTATACTTAGATTGATAGTTCATATCTTTACTTTTATACTCTTGGTTTTAAAGATAAAGGGTGATATCATATGGCTGAGTTACACTTCTATTGTTGTTAATTAAAACCCATTTTGATTCTCTTCCTCCGAAGTTTATCTAATTTAGTTATTATATTCTCAATTTTCTAATTTGAGTTGTTATATTTTTAAAAACAAACTTCAATTCATTCTTCAAAGCTAATTGATATACAAAATGGTTAAACAACCATACTAGTTTTCATACAAAAGATGTCAGGAATGCGAACAAAACTTCAAATTGGGAAAGAAAAAGAACGATATGTGTATATAAGTTTGAACAACCGTCTCTTTTGATATGAGATATTTTGGGGAGAAACCAAAAACAAAAGTGGGCAATATCATATCATTGTTCAGATATCTTACCATCAAATATATATTAAAAATCGCATTATATGAGCTGGAAAGATTATGTGATAACAAACCATTAGGGGGTTTGGAGTTTCATGATTTAAATCTCTTTAACGAGATTATGGTTATACTAAGTTGAGTTAGAGAATTGTTTGGAATGCTAACTGTTTGCTTACTTAAGTGCTCAAAGGTAGATACTTTAAGGATGAAGATTTCCTTAATGCAACCATGGGAAATAACATCTCTTCTAAGACTCTGATCACATCCTGAGTTACGCGATAAAACTGTGTGCGATAAAGAGTTATCAACTGGAATTGTTTCTCGCGATTTGATGCGTTGAGGCATTTCAGTCGAGTTTTGAGGAAGTTCCTATGCGTTCTAGCAATAGGCGATCTAGGATTCCTTAACAAAGAAGTACTTGACATCATTTCTTATGTAAGAAGGGTGGTGCTTAGCTCTGACCCAACCACTCCCTGATAATCATAATTTGGATGGAAAGAGCTACGTGGCAAAACGCGATTTGTTGAAACTCACCGTCGGGCAAAAGTAATCATTCCAACATGAAACTTCTCATTGGAGAAGAATATAAATATGGAGTTTTGGGTAAGTTTTAGAGCTTACTCAAAACTCTGAGCTAAGTAAGGATTGGAGAATTCATAAGACGTTGAGAAGACTTTTTAGAGCTACCACGTGTTCGAGGTTGACAAGGAATTTAGTAAGTGCTTAGGCTATAAAGAAATCTCATCTTGACAATGAGTGGTTTTAAAATGTTAAGAAAACCAAAATGATCTTCAAATCATATTTAAACTATTAAGTTTTGATATTTATTTAATAATGGCATTTGATTTGTAAATGGATATGTTTTGAAAATGGATTATGATTTATGCTTTGTGAAATATTTTGGTAACTTATATGCGATGAATAATGTCTTATACTTGCTTTCTAATCTGGTATAAGATGCCTTATGCTTGTTGTTTGATCTGGTATAAGATGTCATTTGCTTGTTTTGTGATTCTGACATTGGAAGGCGCATTATGTGTAATCGGAATTGATGGTGTTGTGATTTATGTTGAAATGATTTACGCAAGGAAAAGATGAATTTTCGAATAAAATCTTTATGAACTAAGCATTGTGATTTCAAATGTTTGATAATAGCAATTGCAATGGAGTGATTTTTAGATTTTGAAACACATATTCTGATAAATCACGACATCTCAACCGAGGTGATGTGTACAATGTGACATCTTGTAATCTTATGCCTTATGATTTATGTTGAAATTTTTTCGAAAAAAATCTTTGTGAACTAAGCGTTGTGATCTCAAATGTTTGATAATAGCAATTGCGATGGAATGATTTTCAGGTTTTGAAACACACATTCTACTAAACCATGTTGAGCTTGTGAAATGAATTTCAAGGTTATGATTTATGCGTTGTTTATGCTTAGGGTTTAGGGTTGAAAATCATTTATTAAAATAGAATGGGTTGAAGAAATCTTCACTCGCTAGACTTTTATCTAATCTTTCAAATGTTTTTGTTCCTCCCCCTTCCCCCCCAAGTAGCGAGGGACATCCAACACTTTCCTAGCTGCCTTGATCACCTGTTGTGCCTTAGTAGCGTGACATCTTCTTTTTAGTACACACCAGTTTGGGTCGCATAACATATAGGTTGGTTACGCGAAGGAAGGGATATTTTGTAATTTAGGTAATTGTACTTAATTTTTTATTACTTGTGCTTTGTCTTGATGATGACATTTTGTAAACTCTTATACACCTTAATGAAGTACTTTCTTCTCAAGTTTTCCAATCAAACATTTGATGTGCTTTATGTTAGTCATTTGAATATGTCCCATGACATATGTTGGAGTTAGCCCATGCAGTATAACCCTTAGGCGATATAGCTAGCCTTTGGTCAAAGTAAATGTTTCTTTGAATGAAGTCTTCCGCTGAGTTAGCTTAGTCCACGACATGCGTTTAAGAGTAAACGAGTTGTATATTTTCACTTATTGGGCGCACAGTGTATTATCTTCCGGTGAGATAAGCGTTGAGTATCTAGGCAGACACACCTCACTTGGTCGCATAAGGAGGCCATGGGACAGGGTGTGACATCTCTTATATAGAGAGGGATTGTGCAGGGTCGTGAGCTCTTCTTGAAGTGCTATCTAGGGGTGTAAATGGGTTGGGTTAGGGAGATTTTTTGGATCAACCCAAATTTTTGAGTTGGTCAAATTGACAACCCAATAATCCAAATAAAATCTTCAACCTAACCCAACTCAACTCTTAAAATTCAGGTTGGGTTGGGTTGAGTTGTCGGGTTATTTATTTATTTAAGTATATTATTTATTAACTTAAAATACTTAAATTTGTCTACAATACATTTTAATAACTAAAATTTCATAAAACTAAAATGAAACTCAAATGTTAAATAACAAAATTCAACATATCTATTGCAAACTTCATAATAATATGTATGAATTATAATATTTATAAGTTGTAATATATATTTTAATAATATAAGAAATTCAGGTTGGGTTAGGTCAACCTAGATTTTTAAAAATGTAACCTAAACCTAACCCAACCCGAAAAAAACATAAAAAAGTTAACCCAACCCAACCCAAAAATAAAAACTAACCCAACCAACCCAACCTTTATAGTTTGGGTTGGGTAGCCCAGGTTGTTTGGGTAACACCCCTAGTACTATCGATGGAAAATTAGGGAGGGGTTGAAAATTCTTACTTGCCTTAAGCACAATATGGCTTCAAAAAGGGTTCGTGATCTTCTACTCTCTGATGGTTTGTAGATCCTCAGTTTGATTCATGAGCAGTCTGTATGGAAGCTTAAAGTTCCACCCCATGTGAAACTCATTGTTTGAAGCATTGTTTGAAGTGTCATCAATGACACACTCCCTACTTAGGTTAACATTTAAAACGTGGAATCTTTTCTAACCATCTGTATTTAATTTTTAGAAAATTTAAGGAGACCTCTAACCATATTTTCTAGGGTTGCAAATTCATGAAAGGTATTTGGCTTTCCCCTTTTCCTTCTTTACGTTTCTTTTTAGGTGATGTCAGGTTTTGCTAGAGTACAATGGATTGTTGGGAGGGAACCTTGAAACTCTTTAGTTTGGATTAGGAGGTCGTTGCCATTCTTCTGAGGGATGTGTGGAGCTTTTACAACTAAGTGAATCCAGGCAATTCAGGAGATTATGGTCAAGAAAATCTCCTCCCATATTGAGGAGTTTGGGTCATTCGTTGTGAAGGCTCCTTCTGTCCCTAAGGAGGTGAGCCAGCTGAGTCATGGATTGTAGTCCCCTCTAAGCCTGTTGTTGGAAGATCAACACCAACGCATCTTGGTGCCATCATGAGGGAGGCAAGGGCATTAGTTGGTTCGTTTGTGACTCCGTCGGATCGCTTATTCTTACTGGTTGCGAGAAGGTGACATCAAATTAGAGCATGAGAAACTTGGAAGCCCTTGCATTGATTAAAGAGTTGTTTGACATTATCGCTAGGCTTAAGTTTGGTTCCATTTTCCCATGTTTTTATGGCGTTAATGGGGTGAGGGTTGATTTGTTTGAGTTGTCTTGTTTTATTTTGGATGTTAAGACCCTTGTTTTATTTGTTGTGGTCATCTCCTTTTTGTTGTGTTTGTACTCTGCGAATGGTGCTACACATCGCCTTGCTGGTGAGGTTGTTTCTTTAGGTAGTTGTAAGACATATTTTGTTTCCCCCTCTTCTTCCTCTTCTTGTGAAGTTGGTAGGGATTTTTTTTGTATCGATTTGGTTTTCTTCTGTCTGTGAGGAGTATTGTTTGCTAGACTCTGGTTAGTTTCTTTATATATATTAAAAATTAACTTAAAAACATAAATGGAGATAATCATAAAAAAATTTCTTCTTTTCTCCTACATTTGTGTAAATCACTCAATTTTACCTTAAGAGGTGGATTGCTAACACTTTACAAAGTTTAGGAGATAATTGATCAAATTAAATGTTTACAAATTCAATTGTAAACTTGATGGTATAGTGGTGGTTTGTGCCATTTTTTATTTTGTTTTAGAAAAAATAAAAATAAAAACATTCTTTTAATTTAAAATGGTAAGGGTAGGTAGGGTTGTTGTGAGCAACGTGTCAAATGACGGGCAGAATCACATGGACCAGCATGAATACTTTCTCCTATCCTACCCTTCCAGTTCTCGCCACGTGTTATTCTTAGACCCTTCTTTCAAATTTCTTCAACATTATGTTTCGTACTTAAATTTTCCATATTAATCTTCAATTTTGTTAACTTCTTAATGATATATTTGAATAATTAAGTTTTAAATTTCCCTATCTTTTTCTATTTTTTTTTTTTTTATCTTTTTCACATTGAAGTATTGAAGTAAATGATATGGTAAAACAAACCGACGTTTTTAAAAATAGCAAAATAATGAAAGTGTTTATAAAATATAGAAAATTCATTCAATTCTCTATAGTCATTTAAAGTTTTTTTTTTTTTTTGCTATATTTTAAAAATAGTTTCATTTTTTTCTATCCATAACAATTCTCCTAAAATAAATTAAAAATATAAAAATAAGTACCACTCAAGTATAAAATAAACTCCATCAAATTGTTTAAAAACAAAATAAGTACAACTCATACATAAACTAATTTTGAAGGAAAAGTGACTTTGTAAGTTCTTTGGCAACACATCGATATTTACCATTTGACTTCTAATTAATAATTAAAACTCTAAATTTTTAAGAGTAGTTATCTTATTTTTATCTACGTATAAAAACCACCTCATCATTTGATTAGAGAGCTAGTATATTTTTAGTAGGGACCAAAATATGTTTTTTTTTTCTAATTCAAGGAATAAAACAGACGTTTTTAAAGATTTTAAAACTAAAATTGAATAAAATATAACGTTAAAAAACCAAAATAAAATTTAATATTTTTTACGACAAAAAATCACTTCAGTCGGAGGGAACTTTTATTGTACTTCTTGTTATTATTATGTAACAATTAACATGTAGCCAAGCCACTATTCCTTCACATATCACAAACCAATGTACATATAATCTACAATGAGCAATAGTGTTTGATTGGCCAAGAGTGGTTGAGTAAGAAAACCTTCTATATTTAATTGAAACTAGATGGGTCTATTAATGGTCTCATGAAAGATATTGTTTTTTAGGATGAGTAGAATAAAGCTACTTATGTCATTGCAGCTTTAACTTCCTTTCAAGGTTGGTCTTTGACTCTAAAATATGCCTTTTCAAATAGTATTATTTCCATTAGCTTTTTTAGAGTGTTTAGAAGGTTTGTTATATATATATAGGAATAAAAATTGGTTAAAAAACACTTTTTATTTCCTATATTTAATGGACATATCAATTTGGTTCTCAATGGTAATAAGGTAACTAATCATCATATCCACAGACACTTATAGTAACTTGTCCTCAATAATAGTTTGTTGTTATTTTTCCTTTTTTTTTTCTCTTTATTTAAAAGTATCAAGACTAAAATTGAATACACTTCAAAATATAGAAACTAAACTATTATTTTAACCAATAAAATAAATAAAAAAGAAACACCTAAGGTTAAAAAGTAGTTCTAACAGTAAAAAAACAACCATAACTCAATTAATTCAAATTCTTGTATCTCTCCCATTTAGAGATCATACATCCAAAAAAGTTTCTAAAACTTAAAAAAAAAGTCACAAAACCTGTTGAAGATTTTGTCTAAAAGATATTATGAGATTATTTTTTTAAAAGATAAGATAATTAAAGGATAAAAAGGATTTTATCTAAAAGATATTATGAGATTATTCTTTTAAAAGATAAGATAATTAAAGGATAAAAGATCCTCCTTTATTTTAGGAATCTTGCTAATTATCTTTGAAGAAATAAGATTTATACATATAAATCTTATATGTATAAATAGGACTTTTGAATACAGGGTTCGGCAGCGGAAAAATATTAAAAAGATCATTCACGGTTGAAGGTTAACGAAGAATTGATTGCAGAAGCTGTAGGAACGAAAAGGCGCTATGATCTTATGTCTATAAGATCAACATGTTGATCTAAGTTGATATTGTTGATGAGTAATGAAAAGGACGAGACAGTGGTTTGCGTGATCACAATAATCTTTAGAAGTATATAAAGATATCGTCGAAGACATTCACTCATGCATTCAGGGGGAGCCTGTAGTCAGACATCATTGAGGAGAGTTACTCATGCATTCAGGGGGAGCCTGAAGTCTGAAGCTGAGACACATGTTATATAGTCATATAGTTGAACAAAGTACATATGTTGTATCGATGTATATTGACTAAAGTGAAACTTAATAAAATTACTCATCAGGGTTGTGCGCAGCTCCCCAGACGTAGGCAACATTGGCCGAACTGGGTTACCAAAGTTTTTTGTGTTGTTCTCTTCTGCTGTCCCTCTAGCTATTACAACTATTATTAGCTTTAGTATTAACTGAAGGTTTAATTGATTATCTCACTGTTTTTTCAATTGGTATCAGAGCGGGTTATTAGATCATGGAGATAATCAGAGAGGGACCATCAACTTCTTATCCTCCTGTTTTAGATGGTAAAAACTACTCATATTGGAAACCTCGGATGATCTTCTTCATTGAGACGTTAGATGGAAGAGCTTGGAGAGCTCTTGTGGCGGGTTATGATCCTCCTATGATTACCGTGAATGGTGTTTCGGTTCCAAAACCTGAAGTTGATTGGACTGATGCTGAAGAGCAATCTTCTGTTGGGAATGCCAGAGCACTTAACGCGATATTTAATGGTGTTGACCTGAACGTTTTCAAGTTAATAAATTCTTGCAGTACAACCAAAGAAGCCTGGAAAACCTTGGAGGTAGCGTATGAAGGTACTTCCAAAGTAAAGATCTCAAGATTACAGTTGATAACGTCTAAGTTTGAGGCATTAAGAATGACCGAGGATGAATTAGTGTCTGATTACAATAAGAGAGTGCTTGAAATCGCAAATGAACCTTTGTTGCTCGGTGAAAAAATATTTGACTCTAAAATAGTGTGGAAAGTACTTCGATCCTTGCTCAGGAAATTTGATATGAAAGTTACTGCCATTGAGGAAGCTCATGATATTACAACGTTGAAACTTGATGAATTGTTTGGTTCGTTGCTTACGTTTGAGATGGCCACTGCTGATAGAGAAAGTAAGAAAGACAAGGGAATTACTTTTAAATCCACACATGTAAGTGAGGAGGCTGTAAGTGACATTGAAGCAAACATGAACGAATTAATAGACCTCCTGATCAAACAGTTTTCTAATATGGTCAAGAAATTCAAAAACTTGAATACCACAAGATCAAACACTCAAAATCTGATTAACTATGAAAGAAAATATGGTGTAATACGAGAAGGTTTAATGAAAATTCAAACAGGAGAAATAGTGATTATGGACGAAAAAAAGAGGGCGAAGGAAGAGTTTTCAGATGTAGAGAATGTGAGGGAGTTGACCATTATCAGGCTGAATGTCCCACGTTTTTAAGAAGATAAAAGAAAAAATTTCCGAAAAATTTTCGTGATACATTGTCAGATGAGGACACTGATGATAATGAAGAAGATAATGGCATGAATGCATTCACTGTACACATTACAAAAAACTGATTCTGATGATGAAAGTGAAAGTTCTGAAGAAAATTATGATAATGAGTTGACATTTGAGGAACTCAAAGTACTGTGGAAAGAAGATACTGAAGCCAGAGCAATACAAAAAGAAAGAATTCAAGACCTTATGGAAGAAAATGAACGATTAATGTCTATCATATCATCTCTAAAGCTGAAATTGAAAGAAGTTCAGAAAGACTACGATCAGACGATAAAATCTGTGAAGATGTTAAATTCAGGAACTGAAAAATTTAGACTTAATACGAAATTTAGGACATAATAGTTCAAGTAAATATGGTCTTGGTTTTGATGCTTCAGAGAGAAGTATTAAACCTACAACTGAAACAAAGTTTATTCCTGCTTTAGTAAAAGACGAAACTGAAATAGTTCCTACGACGACAGTTGTTAATCCTCTGCTAAAACTACAAGATGAACTTGTTATTACTGTGGTAAAAAAGGTCATATCATACCTTTTTGTTTTAAACTATAAAGAAACAAATAGTGGCAGCGGGAGGCAGAGTGTGGCAGTTTAAAGCATAAATCAACTTTCATAAATTTGAACAAATGAAAAAGAAGTCATATGGTCTGGAGAGTTAAACCGTCCGAACATTGCAATATTGCCTTTACAACAATTCAATCTTCTACTGATGCTTGGTATCTTGATAGCGGTTGTTCTAAACACATGACTGGAAATAGATCCTTCTTTTCGGAACTAAAAAAATGTATATATGGACATGTTATGCTTGGAGATAGTACAAATGGAAGAATCCTTGCAAAAGGAAATATTGAGAAATATAATCTACCATGTCTAAATGATGTACGATATGTTAAAGGGCTCAAGAAAAACCTAATTAGTATCAGTCAACTATGTGATCAAGGTTATACTATTAATTTTAGCAAGGAAAAATGCATTGTGGCTGATATTAATAAAAATGTTCTTATGAGTGGCACCAGACAGATTGATAACTACTATCACTGGGTGTCTAATAATAATCATTCATGTCATTTATCTAAGAAGATCGGACACATTGCTAATGAAGTGAATGTATCAGATGAACATCACTCATGTTTGAGTATCATGGATTTTTGGGAATCACTGTGGCGACAAGCTCTCATTCTTTGCATCTATCTATTGATGTTTTGGCTTCTGTCTTATCTCAAGGAACTTTTTCAGTTTGGCTAGTGAATGAGATTTCTGTTGTATCTCTTAGTGTTAAATATGTCATACTCCATAAGATTGACTTTACAGACTAGTTTCCTTCATCTCATGCTTCCAGTGCAGCTGATCAATCTCAAGAGTATACATTCTTTTATGGAGGAGAAGAGTTTTGTGCAAAAAGTTGTTTTAGATGGGCCACCTTAAGGAGATGCTAAAGTTTGTTGTTTTTGTGGAGCTTATATGATTATTATTAATGTTGATTGAAGAGTTTTGTGCAGATTTTGTTTTTGATGGATTAAAGGGTTGTGGTAGATGTGCTTATTCTGTTCTGGGTCAAAGGAGCAGTATATTTTGTTTTTATGATGTGCCCTACGCTTCTAGTGATGTTGTTTCTGGTGATGTATGTTTCGTTCTGCAATGGCTTCAGTTTTGACTACTGTCAGTTTGATGGCATTTGTTGAGCTCTTATTGATATATGCCTCTAGAAGTCTCTGCATCTCAAGATGTTTTTATATCAATTATTTGATTTCCTATTGATGATATTTTATTATGGGGCATCTAGTTGAACATAAAAATAATTCTTCTATTTTTTACAAAAAGGAGGAGTTTATTGGGATTTTTGTCAAAACGAATTAATGAGATTCAAAAGAAGGTTAAAAGGATATTTGTTTTAAAAGATAAAAGATAAAAGATATTCCTCATAAATAGGAATCTTTTATCTATTTCTTTTAAAGAAGATCTCGAAGATTTAATAAAGTGGTTATGTATTATGCTTGGAATGGTGTGGATATTATTGAACATTCAATTTGTAACTCCAAATGATGACTGTGTTGCTGAATGTTGAAGGCTGATATCCTAAAGTTATATCTGTTGAAGCTGTGCAGTTTAGATGTTGGATATCCTGAAGTTATTTCTGTTGAAGTTATGCAGTTTAGATGTTGTTTTGAAGTCTGTTGCAGGCTAATGTCTGGAAGCTGTTTATGTTGCTGTTTCTGTTGAAGTTGTGCAGTTCATATGCTATTTTGAATTCTGGCTACAAGGTAGAGAAATGAAATGATGGTTGTGTTGATCTGTTGTGTTTTATGTGGTTGAATATGGATGTTTGTTGACTATTCTTTTATGAAAAGTCTCCAAGATGCATTGTCTTGAACCAGAAAAGAAATTCCTTTTAGACAAAAGGGGAAGTTTGTTGAAGATTTTGTCTAAAAGATATTATGAGATTATTTTTTTAAAAAATAAGATAATTAAAGGATAAAAAGGATTTTATCTAAAAGATATTATGAGATTATTCTTTTAAAAGATAAGATAATTAAAGGATAAAAGATCCTCCTTTATTTTAGTAATCTTGCTAATTATCTTTGAAGAAATAAGATTTATACATAAATCTTATATGTATAAATAGGACTTTCGAATACAGGGTTTGGCAGCGGAAAAATATTAAAAAGATCATTCACGGTTGAAGGTTAACGAAGAATTGATTGCAGAAGCTGCAGAAACGAAAAGGCAGTATGATCTTATGTCTATAAGATTAGCATGTTGATCTAAGTTGATATTGTTGATGAGTAATGAAAAGGACGAGACAGTGGTTTACATGATCACAGTAGTCTTTAGAAGTATATAAAGATATCGTCGAAGACATTCACTCATGCATTCAGGGGGAGCATGAAGTCTGAAGCCGAGACACATGCTATATAGTCATATAGTTGAACAGAGTACAGATGTTGTATCGATATATATTGACTAAAGTGGATCTTAATAAAATTACTCATCAGGGATGTGCACAGCTCCCCAGACATAGGCAACATTGGCCGAACTGGGTTACCAAAGTTTTTTGTGTTATTTTCTTCTGCTGTCCCTCTAGCTATTACAACTATTATTAGCTTTAGTATTAACTGAATGTTTAATTGATTATCTCACTGTATTTTCAAAACCAAAATAAATATGATTTTTTTAAAAAAAAAACACCTTATTTAACATAGGACCATTTTTCAAATCTTACAAAATTCCAAATACCAAATATATATTAATATAACTCACATGTTAAATTTGAGATCACAAGTGTATATTTCACTATTTTCCTTTTTATATAATAAAAGTTTCTTTCTCAATCTCTAATGATATTAAACTAGAGAAATAATAAATAATGCTAATAATGCAATTTTGAGTGTTATTTTAGTATAACTTTTTATTTGACTAGAGGATAAGATTATTAAATAGCGATAGTAAAGATGAAAATTGCATTGATTATTCAATCAATATTTTAGTCCTACACTTTTATGGAAATTTTGACTTTATATCCTTAATTGTATTATTCTTTTATTTCCATGAAAATAATTTTTTAAATGTTTTTTTTAAATATAACAAACCGATAAAATATTTATACTATATACAAAATTCTAAAAACTAAAAAAATACATAGATCAACAATGAAAAATACAAAAAGTGTCTTAGTTAACACGTGATTAATCGTCCACATGTGCATGCGAGTAATATTCTTTGATCGTGTACTACATTAGTCTAAACAAATAGTCTACTATCTTTTAGCTCATGATACATGATCGTGTGTTCTTTTTTAACGATGGAAAAAATGCTTCAAGTTTAAATGATAGTGTTGATCATGGCAAAGGATCATGTTGATCATGAAAAACGATCGTATTGAGTATGGTAAGCGATCGGGTAGTCCAATATAAATAATCATTAAGAACTTTAAACGATCATGTTGCCCATACTAAATGATCATGTTGACTATGCTAAACGATCGTGTTAATTATGATAAGTGATCGTTTAAATCATGTCAACGTGATCGATCAGATCATTTTAAACGACGGAAAAAGGCTTCAAATTTAAATGATGATGTTGACCATGCTAAACGATCGTGTTAACTATGGTAAGCGATGATTTACTTCATGTTAAAACAATCGTTGAGATCATTTTAAACAATGAGAAAAATGCTTCAAATTTCAACGATCATATTAGCCATGATAAACGATCGTGTTGATAAACGATTGTGTTGACAATGACAAACAATCGTTTAGATTATGTCAAAATGATATTTAGATGATCTTGATATTCTCGAATATAAGAAATATGAAGTAGTTTCAAAGAATCTTACCGAAAATGATTAAGATGAAATATGAGATTTAAATAGAATAATGAATCGTTTAAAAATAGAAGAAAGAAAAAATTAGAATATAAGATAAAGAGATTTGTAAGAGAAAATGAACAAATCACAAAGAAAATAATAGAGGAGTAACGAATCGTTCGCAAATACTCACGGCTACGATAGAATTTTGTTTTTTACTACACAAAGCAGTAAATATTTTTGTATTTACCATTTTTTATTTTAAGAGTTTCTAAATATATTTTATTTATCTATTATTATTATTTTGGGTTATGAAAAGAAAACTTCCAACCTGTGAGGTTGAGCTCAAGTTGGAAATAGAAAGTTGGATGCAGGAAATTTAAAATTAATGGACAATAATTTATTCTTAAGTATTCAGAATAGATACTATATTATATTAAATAACTAGCTAGTAAAATACTTTGGTTCAAATGTCAATGTTCATCAAATCTTTATTGATTAGTACGTAAAGAAATAAATATTTGTTCAAATTTCACAATTTTATGAAATTAATATATGTTAGAGTGAATATAACATAATTGACTTATAATAATTTTATTTTCATTCAAACAATTTTATTGAAATAATTGATGCATAAAACATTGCTCCAAACTCTATAATTCATCCATATTCTAAAATGTGAACTATTATAATCATTTAGAATTCAACAATTGTGGGAGGAATAACTGAACTTTGACCTTTTGATATATAATAATCTTTGCCTTCAACCATAATAGTATGTTTTAACATTGAAAAAAATGACATATATATATATATATATTTGTTAGAATTCTCTTATTATTGTTGTTGTTATTATTTAGGCATATTTTTACTATTATTATTTTGAAGATTCTTGACATTGCATTGTGTTATTTAGAGCCGTAGGACTTAGCACTTTAGTGACGTCATTAATATATATATATATATATATATATATATATATTTAAGTGACACAAAAAATATATATTGTTTTATTTGACTAATGTTACTTAGTCTGGTTCTAAGCTCACCTAACCTAATAGAAAAAGTTTGCTTATTTGATTAAATTAATTAAATACAAATCAAAACCCAATACCAACTTTTTGGAGGTAACACGAAAACTAAAACCACTTCGTTTTATTTTAAAAAAACTTCATTTTTAATTAAAAAAAAGATTGTTTTATTTGATAATTGCATTCGTTTGTTTACTCTTCTTTTCTATCATTAAAATGTTACGCCTTAATTTCCAATTATTAATTTTTTTCACATTTCACGATTGCGAAAAGATATATACATGATATGTTATCTAATTTCTTGCTAACTAGAATTTGGTGTTTATCAAATATGGTATTAAAACACATGAAATTAAACAAACATATATTCGATAATTTTATAAATGGAGTATCATCTAATTAAGAATAGTATTGAATTCAAAGGACTGAATTCAAAGGACTGTGATCTTGAGAATCATGCGCTAAAAATATAAGAATACTTAATAATCTCAAACTTTTTCACCACTCAAAAAAAAAAAAAAAAGTCATGATCACATTTAAGACAATAAAGATGAAGTTTGGTTGGGTTCATAATGGTAGTATCTTGAGATATGTTTAATTATAATCTTTGACTCTCAATTTTCAAACATTAGAATGCTTCAACTTCTTAACCTTTTCATTTTAGTCTAGCAATATATATACGAGTGGAGAATTTGAATCTCTAATTTTTTTATCGACACACGGAACAGACGTATTAAGTTATTCTTTTTATTTATATGTGCTAAGTACTTATTAAATTTTAATCTCTCTTGCCACATTACATTTTTTTCAAAAAGAGAGAGAAACAATTGAATCAATTGTGTTTAAAAACTTTTCAAACATATGAAATTTGGTTGAACGAGAATGAGTAATGTCAAACAAGGACGAGAAGGAAAAATTTGTGGAACCGGAGTGACCTCGTGTGTGTATGGTTAATTGGCAATGGGCTAAAGTCATCAAAAGACCATTGAAAGTTATAAACGAATTATGATGGGAAGAAAGAAAAAAGATGAGAAACGGTCAACGTTTGAGGTTTGAGGGGCGGGGAGGAGGCGTTAAGTATTTGACCACATATTGTTTGAAATCCAAGTAACCCGGAGAAATCCCCAAAGGAGGTGTTAGGTCATCCGTGACTTTTATTCCCCCCCCCCAACGGCGACCTTTTTTTTTTTTTGCTTTGGTTGCCCAAAACATCCAATTTAATAGGGATTGGATCCGATTATAATTATCATCATCATCATCATCATTTCCCCCCTTTTCTCCTTTATTTATTTATTTCAAACTAATTGTGAGAACGGTGTTGGTTACGTGTCATCTCCTCCGTCGCTCTATTTTCAAATTCTACGAGCATAATTCAAAAGCCAATTTATAAAATTTACTAATTTTGGAAATTTTGTTAAAGTTCAAATCAACTAAAAATATTTATAAAATATAACAAAATTTTATCGATATAGTATTAGTGATTACTCTTTATTAAATTTCAAATTTTATAGACTTTAGGCCTAAAATCATTTTAAATTAATTAATAAACATTAGTATCAAAAAAGTGAAAGGATCGAAGTTAAAAAGTGTAATTTTTGAAACATAAAAGATTAAATGGTAACAAAATTAAGATAAAATGATAATTTACTCAATCAAAGTCAAACTAAAAATTAAAAGATTAAAAATGTGTCATTTGTTAAAGTGAGCTTGTACTAAAAGGTTGGAGGTTCAATCTTCACCCCAAAGTATTGTACTAAAAAACTGAACTACGTAAATACTTATTAAATATTGAAGGACCAACATAACTAAAAGTATAATCATACACTAAGGTGCATGGAGGTTAAAGGTTATGATGAACTATTGGAAAGCATTTTGTTTAATTAAATTTTAATTTAGTAGTATAAAGTACGAAACAAATACAATACTATGACATTATCTACATTTTGAAAAATATTATAGAACATGTAGCAAAAAAATATAATATAACAAGTAAATTTAGAAATTCATTATTTTTAGAAAAGAGGTAAAAATTCATAACTTTATAACTGTATTTAAAGTGTAATTGTATCCATAATTGTTATATGTTGTAATTGTTTTTTTAGAACAATAATTAGGATGAGAGAATTCAAACATCTCACCTATATAATAGAGAAAGCCAAATTAATTATTGTTGAACTAAACTCATTTTAGTTATCCTCTAAGGAGTGAGCATAGTAGACAAAAAATCGAGTCGATTGATCAGAACCAACCAAATCAAAGGTGGTCAGTCGGAGATAAAGGAGGAGTTTGAATGGTCTCAATTTGTGAAAATTCCAAATTGACAAATTCTTTTAAAAATTTCAAAGACTTAAGTTGGCCTAAACCGACCAATCGATCAACTAACAATCAATTTGTACTATTTTGTGGTCGGAGTCGATTTGAACATTTATCAAAGTTGGTTTAGTAATGCTCACTCGGTCACTCCTACATACATGTAGCTATTTAAAGGGTGAGGAAATAAATTATTCAATTTTTCAAACCATAAAATTTAATATCACGAACAAATAAATAGAACTATACGGTGTTTCTAAAATTCTCAATATACATAAGAGAGGGGAGCATGTAATAGTTGTAATCCGAACTACAGTTAATCACCCACTTTAAAATCTTGATTGTTGCATTTCCTATTAATCTCTACTCAATTTATTTCATAAAACACAAATTTACTATAATCAAGTTTAAAATAATATAAAATCCGATTAAAGGGAGGTTAAGTAGTGGAAGAAAATAAAAATATATTAAAGAATAGTTACTTTTTAGGAATAGTTTTTGAAGAAAAAAAATGATAATAAAAATAGTGGGTACGGTAAGGAGGAGGCGCAAGGCCATCATGGTTCTAAATTGTTGTGCTCACCTACCCCGTTAAAAGTGACGGCGTCATCAGCCAATTACGACCAAACCCCAATGGAATAGCGATGTTGTTTGCTTTCCACCGGTTTTCAACTACCACCGGATCACGGCGTTTGCTCTCACTCTCCGTTATCTCTACCTTTTCCATTGCCCACTTGGTGAAGTCCACGTCACACTTGTGACAATGCTACCAACCAACTCACAAACTAAATAAACTTTTTCTTATATATATATATATATATATATATATATATATATATATATATATAAAAGAAAACCCTTTTAAAAATTGGTTGTTAAAAAGGAGAAAGGAACTCATGTTACTTTATCTAATATTAAATTTTCAATTGTTTTCTTCTACTTAATTTTTTTATTTGAACTTTGAGATTTGTTTGAGAGTAAGTACTATGGGAGAGTTTTGCTTGTTAATAAGTAAAAATGGAAACACTTGCATGGATCACGAATGATATTATCATACAAGTTGATTTTAAATTAATGTGTAAAAGTTAATTATATAAATTATTTTAACGGTAACTTTATTATGATGAAATAAATGATAATAATGATCTTAATATTATGTATTGTTGTAATAATAACACCTTCAACTAATTTTTACAAATAATCTAGTACGTTAATTTAAACAATTTTTTTTTTATAAAAAATTGACACAATTTCAACGATTAATAGTGTTTGTTCACACGAGATTTCTAAAGAAATTTGGTTCGTGGAGTTGAACTTGTGTTGATGTTGTATTTATGTTGATTTGATGCGATGTGGTTTGATCTCTAAAATTTGATCCTCTGATTCTCTCTCGGTTGGATGCTTACGCTTGATTTGAGGAAGCAAAGCACATGATGTTTTTGAAGTTGGAGTCTTTGAAGTTGGAGTCTTGGAAGAAAGCTTGTATCTTCAAAGGAGCTTCAATCTTCGAGGATGGTCGACTTCAGGAGTTGAGGAGGCTTCTATCTCTTGGGAGAATTCTCTCTAGACCGTCTGGAGTAAAAAATTTCCAACCCCCACAAATGAAGAGAACTCCTCTATTTATAGAGTTCCTTGGTGGGCTTTTATGGACTTGAGCCTGTTCTGGTCCATGGACCATACCCATGGGCTCAATTACATGGATTTGGGTCATATTTTATTTTAGGCTAAGCTTATTTTTGGGCTCAATTGAATTTTAGCCTAACTAAATAATATTTAATTGAACCAAAATAATTAATTTGATCCAATTGTCATAATAAAGACACGTGACATCATTAGAATTGTCCAATTTGTCTTTAAATTTAATTAGGGACACATGCCAATTTTTAGTTAATCCCAAATATAATTATTTTAGTAAATGATGTAGCAATTTGTGATTGGTTCCAAAAATTCTTATTCAACAAATGCCCCCTTTCGAGATTTATGCACTGTGTATGAGTGGGTTAATCTCGAAAAGATAAATTTAAAGTCCAAATATGAGCATTTTTTTTGTTGCTCAATTTGACATATCCAATTAATCAAACTATGAATTTAGTACATGAGTTTGATTTAAATTTGAAATAATAGTTGGGATATGCCCAACCCTTAATTTAGAAAAATTTAAGGTTTTATCCAGAATTTACTTTAATTTGAGGATAAAAATTTAAGTTTGATGATGGTTTGATTTGATTTTAATAATTTGGAATGACCAATTTTAACCTGAGATAATTGAATTTTAATTTCATTTTAAAAATTAAAATATTAAAATATGTTTGAATATTTTAAAAGTGAAATTCGAGATTTTATTCCAAAATAAAATATCATAAGATAATTGAATTTTAATTTTATTTATTATTAAAAATAAAATTAAAACCTTTCCAAATCCTATTAGGAATTGGATTTTAATTTTATTTATTATTAAAAAGAAATTAAAACCTTTCCAAATCCTATTAGGAATTGGACTTGTTAGCCTTATAAATAGACTTATACCATGATCATTCTTTTTTTCATCAAGGAGAACAAAGGTATGAAAGAAAAAGAAAAAAAAAATTTCTCTTCTTCTTTTTTTTTTTAATAATAATAATATATATTTTTTTAACTCTCCATCTTTTTTTTAGGAACTAGAGTTATTGTCAAAAGGTAAGGATTTATTTATTTATTTATTGTTGTTTTTTTTAAAATCATTTGTAGAAGTAACTCCGTCGTCAGCGATCCAACTTCTACTGGGGGACGATCGGGCTTTTGCCGTCAGATCCACCGTCCTGGTAGGAGCGATTGGGCACTATCGTCATTTGGAGAGGTGATACTGCCGTCAGCGATCCAACTTCTATCGGGGGACGATCGGGCTTTTGCCGTCAGATCCACCGTCCTGGTAGGAGTGATTGGGCACCATCGTCATTTGGAGAGGTGATACTGTCGTCAGCGATCCAACTTCTATCGGGGGACGATCGGGCTTTTACCGTCAGATCCACCGTCCTAGTAGGAGCGATCGGGCACCATCGTCATTTGGAGAGGTGATACTGCCGTCAGCGATCCAACTTCTATCGGGGGACGATCTAGCTTTTACCGTCAGATCCACCCACTGGTAGGAGCGATCGGACACCTTAGCCATTTGGAGATGTGATACTGCCGTCAGTGATCCAACTTCTATCGAGGGACGATCAGGCTTTTGCCGTCAGATCCACCGCCCCTGGTAGGAGCGATCGGGCACCTTCGTCATTTGGAGAGGTGGTACTGCCTTCAACGATCCAACTTCTATCGGGAGACGATCGGGCTTTTCCGTCAGATCCACCCTTGGTAAGAGCGATCGGGCACCATCGTCATTTGGAGAGGTGATACTACTGTCAGCGATCCAACTTCTATCGGGGGACGATCGGGCTTTCACCGTCAGATCCACCCCCTGGTAGGAGCGATCGGACACCTTCGTCCTTTGGAAAGGTGGTACTGCCGTCAGCGATCCAACTTCTATCGGGGGACGATCGGGCTTTTGCCGTTAGATCCACCCCCTGGTAGGAGCGATCGGGCACCTTCGTCCTTTGGAGGGGTGATATTGCCGTCAGCGATCCAACTTCTACCGGGGGACGATCGGGCTTTTGCCGTCAGATCCACCCCCTGGTAGGAGCGATCGGGCATCCTCGATATATCATTATTATTATTTATATATTTTATTTATTTATTATTTTATTTATTTATTTATTTATTATTATTATTATTATTATTATTATTATTATTATTATTATTATTTACCTTCTCTTCCTTTATGCAGGAATTCTACTTTTCGCCATGGTGTATTTCACTGAGTATTCTAATTCAACCAAAAGATGTTTGATTATCCTAAAGGATGAAAATCAATCGTTGGAGGATAGTGGGATCGTTCTCCCTATGAGAGAAGGGGCATTCGAGAATATCATAGACTCTCAAATACTCAAAAGAATTGCCTAAATGGTCTAAGGAAAAGTCTGTAAATTCAAATTCCCCTTTAACATCTTGGTTTCTTGAATCCTCGATCCATAACAAGATTCCAAATGAAAATTCAGAATCAACATTGGGTCGTCGAATGATAAGCGACTCAAAAATTCGTTGGGGCATTGTGCTCAAAGTCCATGGAGAATTTTACTTTCTCATTATTGGGAATGGTTAGAGCTTGTCGTTGCTAGAAATACGACAATACTAAAAAGAGCTCGTCTATTCGATGTTGTGATGGCTTCCATGTACACATATGATCGCAATAGCGATATTGTTCGGGCTTTTTGCGAGGCATGGTGTTCTTCAACGAACACCCTTCATACCTCGGCTGGTGAGATGTCCATCTCCTTATGGGACTTATGGGTACTAGGAGGACTCCCTTGATTCACCGCCTCGATTGACCGCCTCCTTTTATTTATTCATTTTTGTTATTTTAACTTTCGAATTAGAAATTTGTAATGATTTTTTTTTTACTCTTTGATCGCTCAACTTTTCGTCTTTCTTACATTGAATACAATTTATCGTTGCCCCCCTTTTCTTTTTTTCTATTTAATTGGTATTCATATATATATTTAGATTGTTTGGGAGTCTCCATGATAAATGATGTTCTAATTATAGCCTTAGCTCAAGGACTTTCTTCTTTCTTCTTTCTTTTTTTTTTCTTCTTTATATGACTGAACTTAGATCTCTTTACGTCGCCCACGTACCCTTTATAATATATGGATCAAGTCATAAGCGTAGTTCAATTATTTTTTTTACCATTCACCTTTTAAGCTCTTGTGGGCTAGGAGCACCATACAGTTTAGGCTCTTGCGATAAGGAGATTTGCATATTTAGCAACTTTTATTTTCATCAAAAAATTTCTCATCTCCTTCGTTTATGGGATTGGTGAAGATAATGAATCTTGGTTTCACGGTCAAGGAACGTTCTGTATTTATGTCAACAGACAATTTCTTCTTCATGCGTGATGGGACACGACTGTGAATCTTATCGTCATCATTTTCTTCATGAAATGGTTTTGCCTTCAAAGATTTCATCTCTCTTTGTTGTTTATCGTTTGTCATCTTTAGACGATCAAAAGCAGATGTTGAAGGTCGATGTTTCTTCGATGTGGAGATGCTTAGCCTTTTGAAAGTTGAAGTTTGAGCGTAAGTAGACGTTGGACATTGGTTTTCTTCTTCTTTCGTGGCCATACTCAAACTTTGAAAGACTGAAGATTGAGTAGTTAAAAGCTTGATAAGATCAAAGACAGAAGTCCTTTGCTTAATTTCATTTGAATTGTCTACTTCTTCATAAGAATCATAATTGTTGTCGACTTCTACTATGCTGGTAGTATGACATGCAGTGACTTCTAGTATTTCTTCTGGATGATCCTCAAGGAAACTTCTTGGGAAGAATTCTGCCAAAGTTATCAACTGTCGAGGTTGGAGGCAGTCCTCGTCTTTTCCTTTGATGGGCTTAGGCTTCCACATCTTCTTGTTTCTTTTTCCCTTCTTTTTATGGGAGATGTTCCTTTTTGAATGCTTTTGATGAAAGTGCGACTTCGTTTGAACGGAACTTGTTTGTCTCTCTTTTTTATGAGCCACGACTATCCATTCTTCGCCCTCATCCTCAATTGGCTCTTCTGTGTTTTGAGAGTTTGACGTCATGGTCTTTTGTTGGAATTGAACAAGTATAGGTTCGAAAGTTCGAAATTGAACCAAACTTTCCCTTTGATCATAAAGCAGTATTGATGGCGGAACACTTGAAGTCATATTAACTGCAACATGATTTGTTTGAGCTACTTCATCAATATCCAGCTCAATCTTATTTTCACGAGCTAACTTTAGAATTAGCTCCTTTAACACAAAGCACTTTTCAACGGGGTGACTAATGACCCGATGATACTTACAGTAGTTAGGATCATCTACTTTTCCTGCTTGCTCCGGTCGTTTACCTTCTGGCAAATGAATAAGTTGCTTCTCTATTAATTGCTCCAACATTTCTGCAACATCAGAGTTAGGAAAGGGATAAACTTTTTTCTGTCTTTCTCTAAGAGTTGGGCGTCGCTTTTCATCGCCATCATGATTTCTTTCATGTTTTGTTTATTTTCTTTTAGAGAAAGATTTCAATGGAGTCTCTTGAATAAGCATAGACTCGTTTAGGACATTATTTGCAATCTTTTTAGTGTCATTGATTTCATTCTTATCACTCCTTGTTCTTTGAACCAAGAAATCTTTTGCTCCTCTGTTGGCTATACTCAACTCTATATCATGGGCGCGAGTTGCCAATTCTTCAAATGTGTGAGGCTTTATTCACTGTAAAATATAGAGAAGTTCCCAGTGCATACCTTGGGTGCACATTTCTACTGCAGACAGTTCTGTGAGCTTGTCTTTGCAATCCAGGCTTAGAGCTCTCCATCGGTTTATATAGTCGATGACTGGCTCTCCCTTCTGCTGTTTTGTATTTGTTAACTCCATCATGGTGATGACATGCCTAGTGCTATAAAAGCGGTTGAGAAACTCTATTTCCAGCTGCTCCCAGCTATCAATTACTTCTGGCTCTAGATCAGTATACCACTCGATAGCATTTCCTTTTAAGCTTCGAACGAACTGCCTGACTAGTTGGTCTCCTCTTGATCCTGCATTTTCGCATGTTTCGACAAAGTGGGCGATATGCTGCTTTGGGTTGCCCTTTCCATCGAATTGTTGGAATTTTGGAGGTTGGTACCCAAGTGGCATTCTCAAGTTGTCGATTCTCTTGGTGTACGGCTTAGACTACATGAAAGAAGTTTGTGGCGGTCCTCCATACTGAGCTCTAATGGAATTCTCGATCATATCCTGTAGCTGCTGAATTGGGAGAGAAGCAACAGAGACTGATTGTTGTTGTGGTTGGTTTTTTGCACCACATTCTTCTCTTTATCAGTAGCTTTGACAACAAGAGTTTGACTTGACTCAGCAGTTTCACAAGCCTTCATTTGATCTTTCAAGGCGGCGATTTCATGATCTCGCTCCTCAACAACTTTCATTAGGAAATTTATTTTTCTCTCCATCTCTGCCATGGTTGCCTCAACTGTCACATCTACCATCATGACAGACACTACTTCAAGGTGTGATTCTTTGTCTGATAGATTAGAAGCAGGCGTAGAGTTGTTGAACAAAGGATTATCTCTGATGATGATCTCGCCTTAAGGAGATTCTATCAGTTGTTCCAAACTTTTCTTCTTGAGGACAAAACCTTGTTCTTGTTCTTTCATGCTTCTCTTTAAGTGACTTTGGGTGACAAGTCCAATGTAAGAGTCACTTGCAGCAGAAGATTTGGATGCAACATTCTTTGATGCCATTGATTTTCTTGTAGATTTAGATGACGAGAGAGAGATGAGAGGTAGAGAGGTCCTACCGGGCGTGCCAATTTGTTCACACGAGATTTCTGAAGAAATTTGGTTCGTGGAGTTGAACTTGTGTTGATGTTGTATTTATGTTGCTTTGATGCGATGTGGTTCGATCTCTAGAATTTGATCCTCTGATTCTCTCTCGGCTGGATGCTTACGCTTGATTTGAGAAAGCAAAGCACGTGATGTTTTTGAAGTTGGAGTCTTGGAAGAAAGCTTGTATCTTCAAAGAAGCTTCAATCTTCGAGGATGGTCGACTTCAGGAGTTGAGAAGGCTTCTATCTCTTGGGAGAATTCTCTCTAGACCTTCTGGAGTCAAAAATTTCCAACCCCCACAAATGAAGAGAACTCCTCTATTTATAGAGTTCCCTGGTGGGCTTTTATGGACTTGAGTCTGTTCTGGTCCATAGACCATACCCATGGGCTCAATTACATGGATTTGGGTTATATTTTATTTTAGGCAAAATTAAACTTATTTTTGGGCTCAATTGAATTTTAGCCTAACTAAATAATATTTAATTGAACCAAACTAATTAATTTGACCCAATTGTCATAATAAAGACACGTGACATCATTAGAATTGTCCAATTTGTCTTTAAATTTAATTTGGGACACATGCCAATTTTTAGTTAATTCCAAATATAATTATTTTAGTAAATGATGTGGCAATTTGTGATTGGTTCAAAAAATTCTTATTCAACAGTGTTTTCTTTGTCGTGAATTACAAAATTTTTAATATTATTTTTCAATCACTTTTTAATATTATTTTTGAAAGATTGAACTTTATTACAGGGGCTAAGGGAGAAGAAAAGTCTTTTGCAACAAGATCGATTAACCAATAAGAAAAGAGGTCTAACCAGAGGTGAGGGGCACAACCACTATGCTACAAATATACTATGTTTAAATCAAAACATTATTTAATATATATATATTGTAATTTAACACTTCAAAATTAATATTAAAGTTAAAAAACCGATAATGTGAGGGGAACATGTGCCCCCGTTGGCCCCTATACTACAAAAAATTAGAGGTCTGTCGATGCAGAAAGAGGCGTTGGGAAAAGAGACATCGTAAGAAGAACCTATTCAGGACGCTGTGAAGAAGCTGTCAACAGTAGTGAGGTATGACGATGCCGCACAATAAACGTTAGCAGAGGGTTAGACTTCCATGACGTCGAGCAAGGAGACATCGCGAGGAAGTTTAATTTAAATAATATAAACTTTTTACGACGCCATGCATGTACGCATCGTCGTTTCCTTCATAGCTACCGATGTTGCATGCAGTGCGTCGTGAGAGGTCGACCTTTTGCCGAAGCTGCTTTGACCGCGTTGGCAAATGTTGACTATTTAAAATATTCTGACAACCATATCACGATGCCAAATTGCATGGCATCATGAGAGGTCGCACCTCTGCCGACGTTTGATAGGTAAAGTTGCGAGATGTGACACGTTTTGGCTACTTTTTACAGACTTCTCATGACGCCACAAGTGACGACGTTGCTAGTTAGAATTTATCCCAATGTTTTCGAACTACATCGGGAGATCCTCTCTCAATTTAATTTTGCATTTACAGAACACAGACGCATGCAAAGAAGAAAAGAGAAAAGGGAGAAGAGAAATAAAGAAAAGAGAGGAGAGATCGATTGGAGAGCTCGCTGCCGCCGCTGCCGACCACCATCACCATCCTCGTATCGTCGTCTATTTCGTTCATCGTTTCTATCAATAAAAGTAGTGTATTTTATTCTTTTTTTCGTTTCTAAAAAATATATATCAGATTGTATGTATAAATTGGATATTGTATATTGTATAAATTTTGTATTTGGACATTATGGAATAATGTATATTGTATAAATATTGTATGTGTATGTTAGAGAATAATGTATATTGTAGAACGTACAAAATTTAGTAGATTAAATAAGTAAATATCTTTGTAATTTAAATTGTAAATTGAAATTGTTAGTGTTTTAGTTATAATGTATATTAAATTGTTTAAGAACCAAATTCTACGTGTTAATGTGTTGAAGTGTTCTTTGTCTAAAAGAATATATTTAAAATTAAAAGAGAAGATAATTAATGAATATTTGATTCTCTAATATTTAAGGAATCACTCTAACTATCTCCAAGATATAAAATAAGTTCCTATTCTTTAGGGATCTTATTTTTTTAGAAGATACAAGTCGGGTTATATATGTTCTCTGAAGAGGGTTGAAATGTGTGCAAAAAAAATAGAGAGAAAAGTTTTAGGTGCTGAATACGAAGACCTAACTTCCGATTGATCATTGAAGCGGCTGTGACTGCAACGAAAGGTAGTTTATTTATCATGACTTCTGAAGCAACATGACTACCTAAAGTAGAGTTCTGCGGATGAGTAATATACAGAATGAATCTGTGGATGGTTTGATTAATAAAGTCACTCATACACTCAGGGGGAGCCTAACCATTAGACGCTGTTGATGGGAGTCTTCTTTATTCTAGGGGGAGCCTGAAGTCTGATGTTAATATACATGTCATATAGTTATAGTATTGAAAAGTATACATAAGCTATATTGATGTTTTGATGTTTACGATGACTATTAATAAAATTACTCATTGAGTTGTGAGCAGCTCCCCAGACGTAGGCAATATTGGCCGAACTGGGTTAACAAAGTCTCATGTATTACTCTCTTCTGATGTCTCACTAGTTATTACAAACATTATTAACTGCAGTCGTAGCTAAAGAGTCCTTGATTATACTTTACTGTTTTTCCTTTGGTATCAGAGCGGGTTGAGAGATTATGGAGATAATCAGAGAAGGACCATCTGCATCATGTCCTCCTGTTCTAGATGGTAAAAACTACTCATATTGAAAACCTCGGATGATCTTTTTCATTAAGACGCTAGATGGAAAAGCTTGGAGAGCTCTTGTGGCGGATTATGATCCTCCTATGATTACAGTGAATGGTGTTTCGATTCCTAAATCTGAAGTTGATTGGACCGATGCTGAAGAGCAAGCATCCGTTGGGAATGCTAGAGCACTTAACGCAATATTCAATAGTGTTGACCTGAACGTTTTCAAGTTAATAAATTCTTGCAATGCAGCCAAAGAAGCTTGGAAAACCTTGGAGGTTGCGTATGAAGGCACTTCCAAAGTGGATATTTCAAGATTACAGTTAATGACTGTTGGAATTTATGTCCTAAAACTCATACTTTGTTATTTGATTCAATAAATTTTATTATTGAATGCTATAATCTTAAAACCAATAAATTTAAAGGTCCCAAGGCTATTTACTAGTTTGTCATATATACTTTAGTTTTATGTAAAGACATAAACATGGATTAAGTTCAAGTTAATAGCCCAAATGGTCTATAGTGTATAAATAAGGTTGGACGCCTTATTCTGGATAAACACTATGGATGCGGCCCGCTCTGTAATTAGTACAAACGATGTAATCGTGAATCGTTCATGTAGAGACATGGGAGTGGGGGCATCCTATGTAAATGGTTTGCATAAGACTGGAACCACGAAGTAGTCACTTTTAGTTATAACACCGTAAACTATAAACTAACTATTTCATTTATGATGGTCTAGGTAACTTGATCTTAATCCTGAGCTAACTATGAACTTCTGTTCATTCGGTAGTATCCTTAGATCTACATAGGTGAGGGCAGCTCAACATCGCTGGCCTAATAAGCCTCCCATTTCAAGGATAAAACCGAGTGGATAGCTAGGGACATAGGGTGCAAGATGGAATTTTCTCCTACCCACTTTTGGGATAGCAGATAGGTTGTTCTCTTAAGGACTGAATCCAAGTCTTGAACAAGGGGCCCCACCTTCTCATTGGCCCAAAAAAGATTCTGGTTTATTGATTGGACCTTAAACCAATTGTTCAATAGTGGATCAGTGGGTCTTAAGGAGGAAGACGTAATCTTGGGGGTAAAACGATATTTTAACTCAGCCAAGATTACGAACAACCTGTGAAGGATCGACTTACCCATTATGGTTATATCAGGTGGACAGAAATATATCTATAGTGAGGGGAGTGCAACTAAGAGTCTTTAGTGGAATGACTCTTTAGTTAACAAATGTTGATTAACTTTGGTCTAAAAGAGTTTAGCCAGTTAATCTCAGATCGTTGGAGCCTATGATCTATAGGTCCATTAGGTTCCCTTACTAGCTCATATGGATTCAACTAAGAACAAGTATGTTGAAGTAATTCGAATTGTTCGAATAAAGATAAGAGAGAGAAACCAACACATATATAAGATATAAGTCGGTAGAAATAAACTTTAAGTTTAAATATGATTTAAATAAATATGAATATAGATTCATATTTAAAAGCTTGAAAGTTTAGAGAATGGTAAAAAAGTTAACATGTTGATTATGAACTTTGACCAGATTTGTTTTCAAATATGATTTGAATTTTAGAGAAATGAATACGGATTCATACTCGGGAGGTTAGAATTAGTCAAGACGGGAAAATTAGTAAAAAGTAAGAAAAAAAATTGACTTTTGACTAAGAAAAGTCAAAGTTTGACTTTGACTAAAGTTGGTCAAATGACCAAAATGCCCCTTTGGTTAATTATTCTACTAATTAACGGTTAATGGGAAATGTGGAAATTAATTGTAAATTTGAAGCTACTAATCCCATTGATAATTAATGGATTAATGAGGTGTTGAACTTATATGAAATAATATTGCATGTAATTTGCATGTAGATTTCATATAAAATTTCTTATTATTGAATGAGAAAATGGATGAGTTTTTTGCTCTTGTAACACCTTAACGATTGACTCCGTTTTCTCTCATAAAAATTCTCTTCATATAGCTGAGTCCCACAACTCAGTTCTTAGTCCTGAGCATAGTAGGTCAGCTTTATGATTGTCCTTGCTTGTGATTTTCAGAAAGAGAAAAAGCTTTGGATCAAAGAAGAATTTGAGAACTACAAAGGTAAGTTCATCGTTTACCTTCCTCTCTCTTCGTTTAGGTCTATTGCATAGCATATGCATGTTAGCTTCTAAATCGTTTAGATGCATATAAAGTAAAACATGATCTTTATCTTGCAGCAATAACATCTAAGTTTGAGGCATTAAGAATGACCGAGGATGAATCAGTGTCTGACTACAATAAGAGAGTGCTTGAAATCGCAAATGAATCCCTGTTGCTCGAAGAAAAGATACCTGACTCTAAAATAGTATAGAAAGTACTTCGATCCTTGCCCAGGAAATTTGATATGAAAGTTACTGCCATTGAGGAAGCCCATGACATTACGACACTGAGACTTGATGAATTATTTGGTTCGTTGCTTACATTTGAAATGGCCACTGCCGATAGAGAAAGTAAGAAAGGAAAGAGAATTGCCTTTAAATCCACACATGTAGATGAGGAGGCTGTAAGTGATACTGAAGCAAACATGGATGAGTCAGTAGCCTTGCTAACGAAACAATTCACAAACGCCTTTCAAAAATTAAAAAATATAAATGCCACAAGTATAAATTCTTAAACCTCCAATCAGTATCGAAAAAGAAATGATGATAGTCTTACCAGAAGGAACAATGAAAATTCAGATAGAAGAAGTGATGGTTATATCAAGAAAAAGGAAGGTGACAGAAGGATTTTCAGGTGTAGAGAATGTGGAAGTATTGGTCATTATCAGGCAGAATGTCCTACATTCCTGAGAAAACAGAAGAACTTTTGTGTCACGTTGTCAGATGAAGAATCTGGTGATAGCAGAGATGATGACGACAACATAAATGCCTTCACAATACGAATTACTGATGAGAACATTGATGATGAAAGTGAATGTTCTGAAGAAAGAAAAAGTGATGAACTGACAATTGAGAAACTTGAAGCTTTATGGAAAGAAGATTGTGAAGTAAGGGCGATACAAAAAGAAAGGATACAAGATCTTATAGAAGAAAACGAACGTTTGATGTCAGTAATATCCTCTCTAAAGTTAAAAATGAGAATGATCAAATTCTGAAATCCGTTAAAATGCTAAACTCAAGAACGGAGAATCTAGAATCAATACTTAAGTCTGGATATAATGGTTCACAGAGACATGGGTTGGGATTTGTGGCTTTTGCAAGCAGACTTAAAACTACATCAGAAATCAAGTTTGTTCCTGACTCAATGGGTGTTGAACATGAAACGACTCATATTGAGACTAGCATTAGGACTACTGTTAAAACGCTTGGGAGAACGTGTTACTATTGTGGTCGAAAAGGTCATATCAGGCGAATTTGTTATAAATTAAGATGAGATCAGCTGCGTCAACAGAAATACTGGAATAGGAGTCATGCACAACCTCGCATGGTTTGGAGAATTAAAACTGCTAAAAGATGTAAGATTGCCTTTACATCCGTTTAGATCACAAATGATGGGTGGTATTTTGATAGTTGGTGCTCCAGACACATGACTGAAAACAGATCCTACTTTACGAACCTAAAAGATTGTGTCACTGGACATGTTACCTTTGGCGATGGTGCAAAAGGAAAAATTATAGCTAAAGAAAACATAGACAATAATAACTTACCTCGCCTAAACGATGTTAGGTATGTGGATGGACTAAAAGCAAACTTGATCAGTATAAGCCAACTATGTGATCAAGGCTACAAAGTTAGTTTTGATGATGTTGTTTGTGTTGTGATGAATAAAGAAAATCAGATTTGTATGAGTGGTAAACGACAGATTGATAACTGCTATCACTGGAACTCAAGTATGTCAGACACCTGCCAGTTGACAAGATCAGATCAAACATGGCTATGGCATAAAAAGCTGGGGCATGTCAGTATGAGAGGCTAGGAAAAGATTATAAAAAATGAAGCTATTGTAGGAATTCCTAATCTAGACGTAAAGGGAAACTTCTTCTGTGGAGATTGTCAAATTAGTAAGCAGAGAAAGTCTACTCATAAAAGTCTAAAAGAATGTTATACTAACAGAGTCTTGGAATTGCTACATATGGATCTTATAGGTCCAATGCAAACAGAAAGTCTGGGAGGAAAGAGGTATGTGCTGGTAGTAGTTGATGACTACTCAAGATATACTTGGGTCTGCTTTCTCAAAGGCAAAACATATACTAATGAAATATGTAAAAATTTATGTTTGAAGCTACAATGTGAAAAAGGGAAGAAAATAATCAAGATCCGAAGTGATCATGGTAAAGAATTTGATAATGAAAGCTTTAACAACTTTTGTCTACTAGAAGGAATATACCAAGAATTCTCTGCACCTATAACTCCTCAATAGAATGGTGTAGTAGAAAGAAAGAACAGGACGTTACAAGAAATGGCACGTGTTATGATACATGCCAAAAATTTTATCTCTATGTTTTTTGGTAGAAGCTGTAAATACTGTCTGTCACATTCATAATAGGGTAACTATTAGATCTGAAACGACTGTTACACTTTATGAACTTTGGAAAGATAGAAAGCCAAATGTTAAATACTTTCATGTGTTTAGAAGTACATGTTATATATTAGCTGACAGGGAATACCGCTAGAAATGGGATGCTAAATCAGAACAAGAAATCTTTCTCGGGTACTCTCAGAACAGCCATACCTATAAAGTCTTCAATAACAGATCTGGGAGTGTTTTAGAAACAATCAATGTAGTTATAAATGACCTCGATTCAGCTATCAAACAGATAAATGATGAGGAAGATGAGACTCCAAATATGTCTGAAGCTAGAACTACTAGCAGTGTAGAAGTTCCTAAAGCTGATAACCCATCTGATGATTCCGGAAAAAGTTTGGAAAAATCATCAGAGAAAAATATCACTAAGAAATCAGAACTAATTCCGTCTACTTATGTGAAGAAAAATCATCCAGCAAGCTCTATTATAGGTGATCCGTCAGCTGGGATGCAGATCGAAAGGAAAGAAAAGATTGACTACATGAAGATGGTTGCTGATTTATGTTATATTTTCACCTTTGAACCTTCTACTGTTGACTCTGCTCTGAGGGATGAGTACTGGCTAAATGCTATGTAAGAGAAGCTACTCCAATTCAGACGAAACAATGTCTGAAAATTAGTGTCAAAACTAGAAGGTGTAAACGTTATCGGTACTAAATGGGTGTTCAAAAATAAAACTGATGAAGCTGGATGTGTGACGAAAAATAAAGCCAGACTAATGGCTCAAGGGTATACTCAAGTTTAAGGTATTGACTTTGATGAAACGTTTGCTCCTGTTGCTCGACTTGAAGCCATTCGATTATTACTTAGTATATCATGCATAAAGAAATTTAAATTGTATTTGATGGATGTAAAGAGTGCCTTCTTAAATGGATACTTGAATGAGGAGGTTTATGTTGCTCAACCAAAAGGTTTTGTTGATTTCGAGCACCCAAAGCATGTGTATAAGCTCAACAAAGCCTTATATGGACTAAAGCAAGCACCGAGAGCTTGGTATGACCGACTAACTGTGTACTTGAGAGGTAAAGGATATTCTAGAGGAGAAATTGACAAGACCATGTTCATACACAGGAAATCTGACCAACTTTTGGTTGCTCAAATTTATGCTGATAACATCATTTTTGGAGGATTTTCTCAAGATCTAGTAAATAATTTCATTAATATCATGGAGTCAGAATTCAAAATGAGCATGGTTAGAGAGCTTTCATGCTTTCTGGGACTTCAAATTAAGCAAAAGAATGATGACATTTTCATATCTCAGGAAAAGTATGCCAGGAATATGGTCAAAAAGTTTGGTTTGGAACAGGCTCGAAATAAGCGGACTCCAGTTGTGACACATGTTAAACTTATAAAAAACACTGAAGGTGCTGAAGTTAATCAAAAACTTTACGGAGTATAGTAGGCAACCTATTATACTTAACAGCAAGTCGACCTGACATAACTTATGTTGTGGGAATATGTGTTTGTTATCAGGCGGATCCCCGCATCACTCACCTCTAAGCTGTTAAACGAATTCTTAAATATGTTCATGGGACCAGTGACTTTGGAATGATGTATTCCTATGATACCACCCCCACTCTAGTTGGATATTGTGATGCTGGCTGGGCAGGTTTAGCTAATGATCGTAAAAGTACGTTTGGAGGTTGCTTCTTTTTGAGAAGCAATTTAATCTCTTGGTTAAGTAAGAAGCAAATCTGTGTTTCTTTATCACCAGCTGAAGCTGAATATATACCTGCAGGTAGTGGTTGTACACAATTGATTTGGATGAAAAATATGTTGCATGAATATGGCTTTGATCAGAACACTATGACGTTGTATTGTGACAATATGAGTGCAATTGATATATCTAAGAATCCTGTTCAACATAGTCAAACTAAGCATATTGATATAAGACACCACTTTATTCGAGAACTAGTTGAAGATAAAGTAATCAAGCTTGATCATATTTGTTCCAATTTACAATTAGCCGATATCTTCACTAAACCTCTGGATGCTAGCTTATTCAAATACTTACGTGTTGGTTTAGGAGTGTGTCGCACTTAACTTCGTGATTAGCTATAAAGATGGCACATGTCTCCACGTTTCAAATCTTTAGAGTTATCAGCACCGTTTTCGGAATAAATGAGGTCTTTTCTGCAGATGGGGAGTTTTTTTTTTGCATTGATGGATGTTTAATTTCTGATTATTTGAATTTTTTTTGCTATTTAAACTAAGATCATCTTAAGTTGTTACACATTCTGAAGTTGATACAACAATTGAAATTTCTCATCGGTTACTCGAATCTTATTCGTCATGGTGAATACTCGCAAGGGGTCTTATGTGCCTAAGCAGTCTGTAGATGCACCTAATGTCATCACCTCTTCGCCTCCTCCAGTACAACATGCAAGGGTCAGAGGTCGCCAGTTCAAAAGCACTCCTCCCTAGAGACCTTATCGGCTTCTATCTGAGAAAGTGCAGGAAGAGGCCTCCAATAGGTTGCAGGATTCTTTACGTTCTAAGGCAGTGCCTGAAGTTGGTGAGTCTGCTGCTCCTGTTTCTCCTGCTGTGCATGCACATCGAGCTTCTGAGGCCACTGTATCGGATATGGATTCAGATGATTAGGATGATGTTTCGTTAATTCGATTGTATAAGAAACCCTTATGACCAGTTATATCTGAAAAGCTCTCTTCTGAACCCCAGGGTTTCGTTGACTCTCAAGAGAGTTCATCAATAGAAGGGGTATTCATTCCAACTCCGGGAGGCCCTCGACGCTCATCAGCTATACCTTCAGGTCATTCTCCCTCTGTTCACCCTCCTCGATCAACACTACCTGCTTCAAAACCTGATGCAGTGCCTGCAGACATTCCCAGATTCTTTACCGCTGCACATGAGGAACATACTGATGTTTCTCGAAATGATGATCAGTGTGCTTCTTTTAACCAGGCTGACATACCTCCTGAGAAAATTCCTCCTCTTACTGATGATCCCATTGCTCCACCATCTGAAGGAAGGCCAGACTCTCCTAAAGGTTTTAAACCTCCAAAGAGAAAATCTCAACAGGCTAGCACTACTACAAATTTGGCCTTCAACGACGCAAAATATGTGTCATAAAGAGTTTCAACGACACACTTTTCGCGTCATTGAAGCCACTGTCAAGAAAAGCTCTTTAACGACACTTTGGAAAATGTGTCGTTAAATATGATTCGATGACACTAAAATTGTGTCATTAATACCTTCACCTTGACGCAATAAATATGTCACTGTCATCTATGAAACGACACCAATATAGTGTCATTAATACTCTTACATTGACGCCAATTATGTGTCACCGTTATCTATACCTTGACAAAAATATATTGTCATTAATACACTTACATTGACGCAAATCAGGTGTCGCCGTTATCTATACCTCGACACTAATATACTGTCATTAATACTCTTACATTGACGCTGTAATTGTGTCATCGTTATCTATACATTGACACAAATATATTGTCATTAATACACTTACGTTGACGTAAATTAAGTGTCACCGTTATCTATATCTCGACACTAATATACTGTCATTAATACTCTTACATTGACGCTTTAATTGTGTCACCGTTATCTATACCTCGACACGAATATATTGTCATTAATACCATTTTATTGACGCTTTAAATGTGTCATCGTTATCTATACCTCGACACGAATATATTGTCATTAATACCCTTATATTGACACTTCAAATGTGTCACCGTTATCTATACCTTGACCCGAATATATTATCATTAATACCTTTATAACGACACTAATATATTGTCATTGTAAATGTTTCGTTACACATAGTTCTTGCCAAGAAATGTGCTTTGACGACACTGTTGCTGTTTACTAAAGGCTTATATGTCGACACATGTTTGGTGTCGTTATTATTCTTTTTCGCAGCACGTATTTCCTGTCATATATTTCTTCTTTCAAAAAAAATTAATTACTACATTTTAACATTATGCACATTTGTTTGGAAAGATATTAATATTGATAATAAAAAATGTAAATTACATTGTCGGTAAAGGTTTTCCAATAATCCAAAAGATAAATTAACTGTAATATATGTACGACCTAATCTAATCAAACTAATGTAGGAATGAACTTGATCGATACCATGATCCATCTATTCTTCAATTACCTACAAAGTTGAAGAAAATGAACCTTAGTCAACTTTCATTACGGAAAATGCATAAGCATAAGCATAAGCATAAGCATAAACATTAAGTACATTCCAAATAGGAACTTTTTAACATAAACGTCCAAAGTTCATACAACCAAGGTTCTTTATAAAAGACCCATAAAAAACACAAAAGATAAAAGAAAAACACCGACTACATAAGCATAAGCATAAGCATAAACAGAGAATCAAATAAATATGTTTCAATTCAATCTTTAAAGACCTAACAATATTCTGATTTAAATTTAAAACTTAAGCATACACATATCCTTAGCCCCCCTTCAAAGTCATTTATAAACTTAAACATTAACTTAGCATCTCACTCACTCCTTCCAAGGTCATTATCAAAAATAAATGTATCACTCCCCTCCCACCCAAGTCATACAACCAAGTTTCTTAGTAAAAGATTCATAAGGGAAGCAAAAGAGAAATAAAAACACCAACTTCATAAGCATAAGCATAATATATAAGTAATGCAATAATTTGTTTTGATTCATTCTTTACAGACCCAACAATGTTTCAGTTTGCATCAAAGAACAACTTAAGCATAAACGTACCCCTAGTCCCAACCCCCCGCCCCCAATTTTTTTGATCATTTAGGCTTGAATGAATTAATGGGGGAATTTGTTTTTTCATTTGGACAAGCTGCTATTGCTAGTATAAACAAAACCATTTCCCTATGGGAGCTGGAAAAATCTGTTCTAAATAAAGAAGGTTGGTCACAACTTCTGGTGGGCTTGTTACATGTCAAATCTTGTTCTAGAGTTCTCTGTCATTAGTTTTTAAGAATCACCTCTAACCAACTTTTAGTTTTTTAAAAAAGCTACATGTTTTGCCTTTTGATATATCCTTTTCTCTAGTTTGATTCCTCTCTTTTTGGGCTTGGTTATGGTCCTTATGGATCTCCCTTTTATTCTTTCTTTTTTTCTTTTCAATCCCAATGTAAATTTAGTTCTTCATAAAAAAGTTCATTTTCAATCCCAAACCACAAAGTATAATTGGTTGAGAAAAAAATCCTATGATGAACAAGAAAGGTTTTCAATTTAAAAAATAGCTTGATTGGTACAGGGTTAGCATAAGAGGCTAACTACTGAAGAATTGAAGTGGTGAAGGGGAAAGGTTTATATCTTGAACTTGATGGTTCTACAAAGCACTAACACTCAAAAAATGGTCATGTGTTGGTATTGCACAAGTGGGTGTTTGAGAAAGGCCATTGTTATCATTCTTTTAAGCTTAAGCGTCTGATTGTGATTGCTTCCCTTCTCAAATACGGAAGAAGAAGGTGGTTAATAACAATTTTCAAATGGGACAATGAAGCTGTGTGAAATTGCAATTAGAGCAGTTATGAATGAGCTATTAATGAAGGCAAAGACTACACAACAAAAACAACAAACAAGTCATTGTCTCACAAATCTAAACAGCCAATGATCTAGAGCATACAAATGAGTGAAGCCTCAAGCAACTGTGTCCTCCAAAGAACCTGATCAATGGATTTCAATTGGAACATTAGAAAATAGGAAGAGTATTGAATGAGTTGAATGGATATCAATCGGAAACATTAGAAAATAGGAATTTGCAGCACAAGATCGAAAAACCTGAATCATGATGCTTGAAGATGGAGAAATTTGAACCCATACAAATTCAAGAGGAGGTAATAGACTATTTTATTACACTAGTAAGGGAAAGAGAGCTTAGGGAAATCTTCAAAGTTTAGTCTCAAATACAAAAGGATCGAGTGTGGCTGGTGGATTATGGGCATGGTTCTAGAATTTGCAAAGGACAGACTAATACTAGGAATGCACAAGAAGGTCCACTATGGGAAGATGAAACAGATGCCGTTCTACTGGCTGTGTGATTTAATCTGTTTGTCATTTTATATATTTGAATGAAGAACAATGGGATTTGTTGTTTTTTCATCCTTGTGCTGATTCATAATGAGAAATTTTGTTTCTCATGCCTTTTAAGAAGAGGAAAATTAGAAGAAAAGAAGATTTTTCTGAGTGCAGGCCAAATAACATGATCTACGCCTCTATAAATAAAATCAAAACTAACATATCAAGCGTTAAAACCAGAACAAATATATTCAATTGTTAAGTCATAGTTTGATTGCCATTTAGTTTTAATATTTTTTTTTAAATCTAAGTCTATTCCTCTCGTTCTGTTGTTATCTAGTTTTATAGAATATTTTCAAAATTCAAACCAAGTTTTGATGGAAAAAAGAAAGTAGTTCCCAAAAATTGTTTTTGTTCTTGGAATTCAGTTAAAAAAGTGAAAACATTGTAAATAAAGTCTAAGAAAACAAGCATAATTTCTAAAAACCAAATGCTTACAAAACAAAGCCTAAGTGTAGAACTATTAGATGGGATAAATAACATAGGATTCAAAATAGCAATCAAAGAACTCAAATTTCAGCCAAAAGATGTGAATGGAAGAAAAGAGAGTGAAGGGAGCGAACCGAAATGAACGGAGAACGAATCAGACGAAGGAGGGAGCAAGGAGAAGCAATCAACAGCGGAAGACAACTTGACGGAGGTAACTAGAAATTGATTTTGACTGTGTTGCAAATGTGATGCGCTTCAACAACTATTCCTAAAACACAAAGACTTGCAAGTGTCAAAAACGAGTTTCAAAATGGAGCTAACCTAATGGCTACCTTAAAACTTGATATTTTAAACCTTCCTTAAAGAATACTCATGTCTTACAAACCATAAAACTGAAAGATAAGAAACTCCAACCAGGCCCTACGACCATAAAGTATCTCTCTCAATCTAACAGTAACAAAACAGAAAAAATCCCTCTCAATCTAACAGTAACAAAACAAACAGTTAACGGAATTAGAACCACAATGCATCCGTCCCCTCATTTTTGTTGAATCAGCCCGTGAAGTTGACACTAGACAGGGATACAGACATGATGATTACAGGGCAGTGGCATAGCTTTCTTGGAAAGTATAAGGTGTTCTTTTACAGTCTGACTTTACTGTTGGATTTTAATTTGATGTTGATCTTTACGAAGTTAGGAAAATAAGCACGTGAATGGGGTCAATGTTGTATCATATAATTCGGAAGAAACATTCCCTCTTTCCTGGACAGTAATATACGACAAGCCAGTATGAAAAAGGGAGAGGCTTCCTCCTCAATAACTGGTTAAGCATATAGTTAAACAAAAATACTTGACAATGCCTTCTTTTGTATTTTAAATCTTTTACATATGAAATTTTTTTGGAATCATAAAGGGAGAAGATAGGGCCTTTTTTAATCTCATTGAGTACCAATGATCATGTTTAATAACCATTAAACAATATACTCAATAGCACAAGCTGATACTACAGAAAATTTAGTTTCTTTACTCTTCCCCTGATTTGTGGTTTCAAAAGTAACATCAATGAGGATCAGTTTTAATTAATGAGAAAATGACCTAACAGAAGTTTGAACACATGACCTCCTAGTCGATGATTTATGGTCAATATAATTTCTTAACATATCAATTGGTTGCTTTTGCAAGTATCCTTTCTTTAATTGAAATGTTATGAAACCATATAACAATAAGATTTTTAACAACTGACCTAGGTTGGGTTCACAAATGAGGGAAAAGTGATGGCTCTTGATTTGGAAATCTACAACAATGGTGGAAATTCATTAGATCTATCTCTTGCTATCCTTGAATGTGCTATGTTTCACTCAGATAATGTATATGAGATACCAAATGTGAGGATTCAGGTAAAGGTTTTATTCACAAACTTTCCTAGTAATACTGCTTTCCGTGGATTTGGTGGTCCTCTAATGCTCGTAAAGAAGTCGAACAGTTTAACAGCCAAAATCGGTGGAGGAAGCGTGGTGTAGCTATGGTTCCTACAAAGTTTGGCATATCATTTACACTAAAGCTAATGAACCAGGTGGGAAAAGACCATTGCTGAAAATACCCGTGCTATTATCTGGGTAATATTTCATCCATAAGAAATCTGACCTCATACATTTTATTAACCGTAGGCAGGTGCTCTGGTTCATGTCTATACTGATGGGACAGTTTTAGTTACGCATGGAGGTGTTGAAATGGGCCAAGGATTGCGTACAAAAGTTGCACAGGTTGCTGCTTCTACCTTTAATATTCCTCTAAGTTCTGTCTTCATATCAGAGACAAGTACGGACAAGGTAATATGAGATTTATTTGTAATATTTATACCTTTTTAGTTTGATATTTGAGCAATGTATACCATTTTACAGGAAATTCAACTTGATTTCACTTAAACACCAACTATATTTTCCATAAGTTCACACAAATTTTATTTGTGGAGATATTATTTTCAATATTTTCTCCCAATCACAGAAAATTTATATGAGATATCTCATCATAAATTCTTACTCTTAAAAGTGAGCAGAAGTAAAATATTTAAAAGTAAGAAACTCCAACCAGGCCCTACGACCATAAAGTATCTCTCTCAATCTAACAGTAACAAAACAGAAAAAATCCCTCTCAATCTAACAGTAACAAAACAAACAGTTCACAGAATTAGAACCACAATGCAAGCAGCCTACGAAGCAGACAATGGACTAGCCAAGCAAACTTGGTATTAGTTAGTAATCCGAGCGATTAGACATAGCTTGGTATTGTGATAGGAAACATGTTTGAATGACTTTTTGTATCTAATGATGATTAGTTTATTGTGTTTTTATGTAAATAGGAGCAAGACGAAGCTCTCTAAAAAGATGATAGTTGATAGTGAAATTCAACGTTGACTAGTAAAAGTTAGGATACAAGTGTGGAAGGTTATTCTATTCAATGTATAACTTTGGTCCAAAGAAAACACAAATGAAGTGCATGAACCATTCAAAATGATATGAATAATCACTAGATCTTGTCAAAAAAGATATGGTAGAAGTTCTCAGGTGTTGTTCCAAGTTTTTGTTAAGTCAATCAAACTCAAAGCTATTGATTTTGTTCTAGTTCAATGTATGACTAAGCAAAAATGAACAATACAGGGGTGCCTCTTCTGAGTCTTATCTTAAATATTTATGCATTTATGAGAAAGCTATCAATGATGAAAAGCAGAGAAATATTTGCTGAAGAGGTTGCTAAGCTATTTTTCACTTAAGTTTCTAATGTGGTCACATCAAAACTGTTGCTGGTGATGATGGAACACTAAAATAAGCTTCAAAGATCTCCTCAATTCAATCCTTTTACTGAAATTTACTAATAAAAAGCTGCTGGTATTTCATAAAGACATCTTTCTCTCATAAAGAGGGCTTTAATAATTACTCGAGTAAGAACAGAAAGCGAAGGTTCTTCTTAATGAAGAGTTTAATATACAATATGCTTCAAAGAGTACGGTTCTTGAAAGGTTAAAGAGAAATTATATTTTTCACAGAAAAGACAGTACATTTATTAAAATCAAGTGTAATTATCATTCAGCTTCCACATTAGATAATAAAGAAACTCAGAACTCGAGATTGGGTTTCGAAGAACAAATTCTTTGAGACCACAATGACAAAAAAAAATCCTCTTTTGACTTTCAACCATCTCAAATCAATCATAAATCATAAACTTAAATTGATACCCACGTCTAAGACCCAATAACATTTTCTAAGTTACACAAAACAATGCTCAAAGAGTTTACCGGAGCTATCATTTACTTTGAAACCATCTCAAACCTCATTCTTACAATACGAACCTAAACAGGACAAAATTTTAAAAGTTGGACCGAAAACCACAGAAACAATAAACTCGAAAGGGATCAAAGTCTCGATACTTACAGAGAATTTACTAATTGAACCTTAACCAGGACAATATACTAACACCATTCAAAACTCGATAACTCGAATCTTAAGACACAGTTCCATGTGTAAATAAAAGGAGTCAAATGGACTGTAGGTAACAAGAAAATAGCGAGAATAATGCTGAAACGCCACAACACGAGCTGGACATGGAAGATCAAATGAGATTATGAAGCGCGAGGAAGTTAAAAGATAGCAATTATACCTTCACATATTGCCATCTTACTTTTAAAAATGAAAGGAAAAATAAAACACGCATTTTAGAATACTATGAAAAGTTGACACCGAAGCACCAAAGTTTAGAAAGTTTTCAATAGTCTTATTCTACATATAGAAGAGAAGATAATCTTCGAACTTGGATCATAGAAAACAAAATAACAGACCCAAAGGATGAAGCCAAAATAAGAGATGACAACCACAATTGATCCACTAAAGATGAGTGATGATCTAATGCAACCAAACACTCTGCATTCCAAGGAAGCCTTAACAGCTCAATGTGCAGTAAATACACACGAATCTACAAGATTTCAAAAACAACTCGAACGAGAAGAACCCCAAAGTTACAACCAAAATAAACAAACATTATCAGTCTTAAGTTAAAAAATAAAAAAAGAGCCCAACATGTTCAACGACAGAAAAAGGCCACCAGAAAAATGTCTTAGCTCTCAATTCCAATAGACAACTTTTTTTGTGGTTCTCTTATTGCGTTCCATTAAGTTCTTTTTTCCCTCACTTGAAGAGTTTGTATGTCAAAAGTATCAATCACTTTTCAATTATACATTGAAAATTTTCTGTCTATAATTCTATATTGTATAGGTTCCAAGTGATTCTTTATTGTTCCATAGACAATAAGTCACTCCTTTGTAGTTATATAACAAAATAGCTCCATGATTGAAGGGATTAAAAAAAGCTCCATAAACAGAAGAAAAACAATCAAAACAAGAAATAGAAAAAACCAAGATCAGTCACCAACTTCAGTTTACACCCAATAGAATTTTCTTGAACAAGAGGCCAAAAAACAGTTGAATAACAACCAACCAAATTCCCAATATTCCAACAAAGGGGAAGAAGAAACCCAATAGATTAGGAAAACAGAGAATCAAATTCATGTTAGAATTCCCAAAAAATGGTATGGTATCATAAGACCAAAAAGAGAGGTCAAAGAACATTACCCATATCCCAAAACACCATAAATTGAACAAAAACAAAAACACAGAATGTTACATTGACGACGGAATTACCTGAACGATGGCAGAGATTGGATTGAGAGAGACGACGTCGGCGGTCGGAAATCAGATGCGAGCGGGGGATGATGGAGGGAGAAAACGGCAACGATCGATCGGGTGGTGGAGGGAGAAAACGGCGACGATGGTGGAAGGCTTATACGGCTGAGGTCGATCGGTTGGTGGAGGGAGAAAACGGCAACGATGGTGGATGGGAGGGAGAGAATGGCTGAGGTCGGACGGCTTTGAGAGGTGGGTGGCGGACGGAAATGACGGCTAAGGTATGCGAGTGGTGGAGGATGGAGGGAGACGACGGCGGAGATTGGATTGAGAGAGACGACGTCGAAGGCAGGGAGGCGGCGCGAATGGTCAAGTTAGGGATTTTTTTTTACACTTGTAATTTGTGTCAAGAAATATTTTTTTTTACTAAAATTTGAATAACCTTTTAATGACACTTTTATTATGTCGTTAATTAGCGACGCAATATTTTTGTCAAGGAAAATTGTGTCAAGAATTAATAAAATTATTTTTTTATTTGAATAACTTTTTAATGACACATAAATTTTGTCGTTAATTAGCGACGCAAATTTTTTGTCAAGAAACATTAAATAACAACGCAAAAAATGTGTCGTTAAAAAGTCTGCATTTGTTAGTTTTAACGACACATTTTTCTTCCACCCCACCCTTTTTTACTTTTAACGACAGAATAATTTGATTACTAGTGTCGTTGAAACCCAAATTTGTAGTAGTGTAGGCGAAATGTCACCATGAAAACAGGCAGAAAGAAAATTCCTGCGAATATTCCATCTGTTCCCATTGATGGAATTTCTTTTTATCACGAGGAATGTGTTCAACGCTGGAAGTTTGTGATGCAGAGGAGAATTGCCGATGAGGTAAATATATCTGACAAACACCAATCCTAAATAAGTATCATGGACCTTATCCATAAGGCTGGTTTGGAAAAAACTATCTCGAATGTTGGTCCTTTTTATCCCTAGTTAATTAGAGAATTTATCGTCAATTTGCCTGATGAGTTTAATAATCCGAGTAGTGCTGATTATAAGATGGTGCATATTAAAGGGTTTAAATTCGTGATTTCTCCTGCTATGATAAATGGTTTTCTTGGGAATACTGTTGATATTGACTGTTATCCATCATGTCCTACTACTGAGGTTCTAGCTACTGCCTTATTTGGAGGGACCTTGTCCACATGGCCTGTGAATGGAATTCCTGCGGCTGTTCTCAGCGTCAAGTATGCCATTCTGCACAAGATTGGCATTGCCAATTGGTTCTCTTCCTCACATGCCTCTAGCGTATCTACTGCTTTAGGTACATTTTTGTATCAAATTTGCAATGATGATAAAGTAGATACGAGTGCTTTCATTTACAATCAACTGTTGAGGCATGTTGGGTCGTTTGGGGTCAAGGTTCCCATTGCTCTTCCGTGGTTATTCTCTAGTCTGTTACTTCACCTAAATGAAGCGGTGCTTACTGCAACTAATGCTCCTGGACCTGAACCTAAGACAATTGCTCTTAGCTACAGACTCTTTCAAGGCAGTCATGTGCCTGATATTGACCATGATGTTCATCCGACTCGGGGCCCACGTATTTTTGACACTACTGACTGGGATGAGTCTGCTGAAGGCTTTTATGTGGATCGGGAGTTGGCTCCCGCATTATAAATTCCTTAACTGCTGAATCTCGTGCACTGACTACCTCCATCACTCTGTTATCTGAACGTCGATTAGAGATTGATGCTCTTCTTCGACATTTGAAGTCTTTGGCACCATCCACTAGTCGTCAGCAACCATCATCCGATTAATGTCTTTTTCGGTTCAAAGGGGGAGTGGAGATGTGGAGATATGGTGAAATGAATTGAAGATGTTTTGTGGGTTATGAAGTTGTGAGAGTTTTTTTTTTATGTTTTCTTTAGTAGAAGGTTAATGTTGTTCTGGCTCTATTCTTTTGATGATTGTAGTCCTTGTTTTGTGACAAATGTAGTTTGAAAATTTCTTTTGACTCCTGAATGAAATGTCTTCTATCTCACTAAAAACTGAAGCCTGTGGATGATTGAAATGACTTTGTGGTATTGTTACTGTTGAACCAGAAAAGAAATTCTTTTAGATAAAAGGGGGAGTTTGTTGAAGTGTTCTTTGTCTAAAAGAATATATTTAAAATTAAAAGAGAAGTTTTTTTTTAAAAGAGAAGATAATCAATGAATATTTGATTCTCTTATATTTAGGGAATCACTCTAACTATCTCCAATATATAAAATAAACTTCTATTCTTTAGGGATCTTATTTTCTTAGAAGATACAAGTCGGGTTATATATGTTCTCTAAAAAGGGTTGAAACGTGTGCAAAAAAATAGAGAGAAAAGTTTTGGGTGCTGAATACGAAGACGTAACTTCCGATTGATCATTGAAGTAGCTGCAGCTGCAATGAAAGGTAGTTTATTTATCTTGACTACTGGAGCAACATGACTACCTAAAGTAGAGTTCTGCGGATGAGTAATATAGAGAATGAATCTGTGGATGGTTTGATTAATAAAGTCACTCATACACTCAGGAGGAGCCTGACCATTAGACGCTGTTGACGGGAGTCTTCTTTATTCTAGGGGGAGCCTGGAGTCTGATGTTAATATACATGTCATATAGTTATAGTATTGAGAAGTATACATAAGCTATATTGATGTTTTGATGTTTACGATGACTATTAATAAAATTACTCATTGAGTTGTGAGCAGCTCCCCAGACGTAGGCAATATTGGCCGAACTGGGTTAACAAAGTCTCATGTATTACTCTCTTCTGATGTCTCACTAGTTATTACAAACATTATTAACTGCAGTCGTAGCTAAAGAGTCCTTGATTATACTTTACTGTTTTTCCTTTGGTATCAGAGCGGGTTGAGAGATTATGGAGATAATCAAAGAAGGACCATCTGCATCATGTCCTCCTGTTCTAGATGGTAAAAACTACTCATATTGAAAACCTCGGATGATCTTTTTCATTAAGACGCTAGATGGAAAAGCTTGGAGAGCTCTTGTGGCGGATTATGATCCTCCTATGATTACAGTGAATGGTGTTTCGATTCCTAAATCTGAAGTTGATTGGACCGATGCTGAAGAGCAAGCATCCGTTGGGAATGCTAGAGCACTTAACGCAATATTCAATAGTGTTGACCTGAACGTTTTCAAGTTAATAAATTCTTGCAATGCAGCCAAAGAAGCTTGGAAAACCTTGGAGGTTGCGTATGAAGGCACTTCCAAAGTGGATATTTCAAGATTACAGTTAATGACTGTTGGAATTTATGTCCTAAAACTCATACTTTGTTATTTGATTCAATAAATTTTATTATTGAATGCTATAATCTTAAAACCAATAAATTTAAAGGTCCCAAGGCTATTTACTAGTTTGTCATATATACTTTAGTTTTATGTAAAGACATAAACATGGATTAAGGTATCCATACAAAAGATGTATGAGTACAGACTGAATATCTTCATCAACTCTAATTGGGACTCATTAAAGGGTGTGGAGAGACATTTATTAACCATTGGAATGTGTCCCTCCTACACAGAATGGGTGTATCATGGAGAGCCAATGAACTTGTATAGAGGTATAGGAAGATTTGATGAAGGAACTAACACTAACCCTTTCCATGAAGGAACTAGCAATAACCCCTTCCATATTGAAGGAACCAGTAGTAATATGTTTTATGAAGATAATGAAATGTTGAGAATGCTGCATGGTTTACAAAGTCCAATCGAACACGAAGAAGAAACAACAGAGGAAGTAGATTTGGAGAATGACATACCATTCAATAGTGGTGTAGAAAAGGATATGAAAAATATATTTGAGGAATTATTAAACCAAGCTCGTCGTGAGCTATACCTCGGGTGTTTGGAATTTTCATCCCTCAACTTTTTGGTTATGTTGGTGCACGTCAAGGTTCTTAACGATTGGCATAAAAAGGCGTTCGACATGTTATTACAACTGTTAAAACGTGCAATTCCAATGTGTAGTACTACTATCCCTAGTTTTTTCTATGAAGTAAAACGAAAGTTGCGTGAGTTGGGCTTGGGATACGATACTATTCATGCATGTAAGTACGACTGTGTGTTGTATTAGGAGAGTTCATCGATTTGGCATATTGTCCAACTTGTGGTAAGTCTCAGTACAAGGCTAGTCCTATCAGAGGGAAAAGAAATCCTTCACAAGATATTGCGACACTTTCCATTGATACTGAGATTACCACAATTGTTTGTATCGCAAAAGGGCTCGTGAAAAATGAGATGACATTAGGATAAACAAGTTGAAACGGATGACATATTGAGACATCCAGCTGATGCAGAGAGATAAAAACATTTTAATTCTGAATTTTCTAAGTTCGCTTTAGATCCACGGAACGTTCGTTTGGAATTAGCTTCTGATGGGTTCGATCCTTTTAGGCTTATGAGCACCGCGTGCAATATGTGGCCTGTGGTGTTAATTCCTTACAATTGTCCACCTTAGAAATGCATAAAGGAGGCCAACTTTTTCATGTCATTGCTAATACTCGATCCAAGATCTCCCGATAGGGAAATTAATGTTTACCTCCAACCATTGATTGAGGAACTGAAACAATTATGGAGTCTTGGTGTTTGTACGTACATTCTCTTATCGATCAATTTTTTCAGTTCTACGCTGCTTTGTTATGAACTATTAATGACTTTCCAACATATGGTGACTTATCTGGATGAAGTACGAAAGGGTATCAGGCATGTCCCATCTGTATGAGACATAAATTGTCGTTTGGGATAAGAGGCAAAATAGCTTTCATGGGACACCGACATAATCTTCCTGATAATCATGTTTGGTGCATAAGTAAGTTACATGATGGAAGTGTAAAGTGTAGGCCTCCTCCAGTTGTTCTAAATGGGCATGACATCATGGAACAAGTAGATTTCTTGAGTTTCTAATGATAAGTAAACATTCATCACTAAAAGATAGAAAAAGAAAGAGACCTCTGAACTAGACGAACAGAAGTATCTTCTGCCTTACTGGTCAAGTCTACTAATACATTATTAATTGGATGTAATGCATATTGAAAAGAATATTTGTAACAACTTGGTAGGTATACTGTTAAACATTGAAGAAAAAATAAGGGATACTATGAATGCTCGGTTGAACCTTCAGGATTTGAAAATAAAAAAAGATTTACATTTGATATAAGTCAGTAACAGATTGGTGAAGTCCCATGCAAGTTACACATTGACTTGTAGTGAACGAGTTGGGTTTTGTAACTTCTTGAAATCAGTTAAGTTTCCCGATGGGTTTGTTTCTAATATTTCACGATGCGGGAATGAGAGATATGGGAAAATATCATGTCTTAAGACTCACGACTGTCACAATCTTCTTCATTGACTTCTATCTATTGGTATTCGTGCACACATACAAAAAATATGTACACCGTTGTTACTAAGCTTTGTAGTTTTTTTTTTTTTGCAACTGTGGGCAAGGACTATAAGGGTAAGTAATTTTGATCGGTTACGAGCAGATATCATTATCATACTTTGCAAAGTGGAAATAATTTTTCCATTTTCTTTTTTCAGCGTAATGGTACATGTTGTTGTTCACTTATTGTATGAAGCAAATGTCACTAGTCCGGTTAATTACAGTTGGATGTATCTCATTGGGAGAAGCCTACGCACGCTGAAGCAATACGCTCGAAACAAAGCACGTCCTAAAGGGTCCATTATAGAAGCATGTGTCATGAATGAATCAAGTACCTACTGTTCGAGATATTTAAGTGGGATTGAAGGTCGGTTTTTTAGAGATGAACGAAATGATGATAGCATTCTAGAGGATGAGATAGTATGTGAATTTGAAGTGTTTATGCAGAAGGTACGACCATAGGCATGGCAAGTTTAAAATCTCTATCGCAAGAAAAGAAGCGCCAGATCCATTGGTACATCTTGAACAATGTAGATGAAATTGCCAAGTACCGCAAGTACGTACTTCCAACTCTAAATACTTCACTAGCGCTTTATGTTTTCTTAAGTTATAATCGTCACAAACTCACACCAATGAACTTTAGGAAACACTTGAAGCTCATACGTTTTCAGGCAAGCAGCACTGTCGACTTATTCAAAAGACATCAATGAGTATTTTCTGATTGGTTTAAAGATTAGGTATGTATATGGAGTACATAAGTCGTTTTGGAATTTCCCTAGCCTTATTTCACAGACGCATATAGTTGTTAACAAAGCAATTTCAGGTCATCGAAACGCGTGAGAGGGACAACCTTTCGCATGATTTCTTCTCACTTGCAATGGGACCTTCACTTGATGTTCGATCCTACACTGGATGCATCATAGGTGGGATACGATTTCACATGATAGATCGCGATTCGCGACGTACAACACAAAATAGTGGAGTCATGGTAGTCGATAAAAGCAATGCGAGAGGAAGCAACGACAATAATTTTTACGGTGTATTAGAAGAGGTTCTTTTCATGGCATATCTGATGAGCTATCGTGTTTGGCTATTGAAGTGTAGATGGTTTGACACTGACAAGAAAAAAAATCACAGAACACACGTGGAATTGGGGTACAAATCTATCAACACATCCCATATTTAGTTTCCTAAAGAACCAGTTAAGCACATCAAGTTTTTTACATCAATGACCCAAAAAATGATGCCACGGAAGGTTCTTCAGGTGGTCCAAAATAAACGTATATGGGATGTACACGAAGTGGATGATGTTGAGGATCAACAACTAAATGTACTCAAAATTGTTGTTGGTCATTGTGTCATTGATCACGTTGTGGATGACACCCTATGTAGAGTCGATGTTGATCCTACAGTGGTAGAAAGATTGATTGTGCATCATGTCGATGACGACTTTATAAATGATGAAGATGAATAATTATTCATTCAAAGTGGATCAAGCGATGACGAAGAACAATAACTGAAAAATCATGTATTCATAGTTTTTTCGTTTTTTTACATATTCAGTTTCACGTACTCTCATATATTTAATTAATTTTGGTTTATATGTTCGAAGCTACTATGTCTCAATTCTCCATCGGTTTTGATAAGAGCAATGGCCTCTTCGATTTTAATTTTGGTTTATATGTTCATAGGCACATCATCGATCGGCGACACTTCTGGTTAGTCATCATTACATAAACAATTATTTATGCATAAGTTTTTTGTTATGTTTATGAAATTATTTTGTTTACCTAAATGCCTTCTAACCTGCTGCTCCTACTCCTAGGAAACGACAACACTCCAGAAACCCAGAGTTTGAGAGATATGTTTCACAGAATGGGAAGATCCCCGTATCTAACGATTCAAGCTAAGACAAGCCTATCTCGCCACATGTCGTTCGCTTTACCAATACCATTGGCATGTTAATGCGAGATACTTTTTGTAACGCCTCAAAATTTAAAGAATTTATTTTGTACTTATCCTAAGTCTAAATTGTTGTAATTTTGGGTGTTACCTTGCTGTTTTAATTCGAATTTTTGAAGATTGGATCTTGTTGGAAAGTTGCCTAATTGTGCAGTGATTATATTATAAGGTTAATGTATTTATTTCTAGATGGATAGTATGGTTATGATATTTAGTTGTGTTGGAGAAGTTTTGTGGAGGGAGAGAAAGAAATTTAAAATAATAATTATATAATGGAAAGTATAATTATTATTTGGTAAAGATAATTGTTATTTATTTGGAAAATGATAAAAAAGAAGATAAAAAGGGAGATTTGAAGGAGGAGAGAGAAGACTTGGTTGTTTTGAAATAAATTAAGGAAAAGAAAAGGGGAATTTAATATTGGTTTTAATGGTGTTTAAGTAGACCTTGGGACCCGTGCACAAAGTAAACCAAAATTTTTCCTCCTTTTGAAACCCTAAACGCCGCCACCACCATCGACCGCAGCCCGTCGTACCGTTGAGCTCCAGCCGTCACGCGCGGATCTCAATCGCGTCTCCAAGCCATTCACGTGGATCCCCACCGCATCGTCTGCGTCAATCCGTTGTCCGCCTCCAATCGACTCCCGTCGTTGAACCAGCCCGAGTCGACTTTCGTCGTGGCCATCGTCCGTTCGAGCATTCCGTCAACCGCGGTTACGAGTTCAACTGCATCGCCCAGTCGCTCGCTCAGCCACGTCGTTTGTCAAAGTCTGCGAAGCCCAGCCGCGTTCGCACCTTCGCAACCCGAGTCGCACACGTGCACCCAACCCGAACAGTCGCGCCCGCGCCCGCATCCATCAACCGAGCCGCCCTTTACGCGTGAGCCGCGCACGCCCCTGTCGAGTCGCGCCTTCTGTCGCAAGCCGCGCCTGCGTCCCAACCAGTCACTCCACCTCCAGTCGAGCCACCAGTCAATTTCCCCTATCCAACCGAGCCAGTTGAGCCACCAAGCTCCTTTTAACCCTATTTTGACCCACATTTTTCGGTAAGCCTCTATAGGTTTGATTTTGGTTTTAATCTATCCAGCTAAGGTTAGACCCCAACTAAGTTGACTGTTGGATTAAATTGACTATAGTAGTTAGGAGTCGAGCTGGAAATTTGTCCAACTAAGTCCAAACCGAGTTCGGCCTTGATCTTGGATAAGTCACTTCAAGTGGATTTTTGGACCTAAATTCTTTGAGGGTTAAATTATTAAATTGTGGTTTCCTAACTATTTAGGACTTTTGCTGCTTGGGAGCGTGATTTTACTGCTAGAACTTGTTGAGCAACCTCCAGGTAAGAAATTCTCCTACTAGACCTCCGAATGACATTACAGAGACCGCATGTATGAATATATGGTTACGCACGATTGATAGCTAAGTATATAACTCGAGGTTTTGAGAGAGAGACTGATATTGAAATTGTGCTTACCGGTTGACTCTATGGTTAGTGTAATTAGTACGTCGACGCTATCGTCTTCGCCCTAATGACATAGTTTTTGTGGTTGAGAATGACGTGATATATATGTTATGGTTTGATATGTTATAGCATGATTTGACGTAATTATGACATGTATGATAAGTTATGATGTGATTGATGAGATGTTGTGTACATGTTATGGGTAGGGTGTATGTTAGCTTCTTATTAGAGTCGTACCCACATGGGTGTCCTTCGGGATCACCACTATTATGACACAGACATGATGGAGAGACCCGACGAGGTCACTCACACTTATGACTGCATAGTCTGACGGGATTACCAATCTGATAATAGACATTGACATAGACATGACATGAGTGATCCGAAGGGACCACTCACAGCTCGATCGTCTTAGGTGTTTCCTTGGGAATCACCAAAGACCAGCTTGTTACTACGGGGACACAAATTGCACGTGTTCGGGGACAAGCCAGTTCAGGGGTACCACTTTTCAGGACTCTAATAGGAAGTTAACAAGCATCTAGTGGGACTAGTACTGGGTCCCTTACTGAGTATTTTTATGCTCACTCTTTCCATTTCCATTTTTCAGGCAGAGGTAGAGGTAAGAACAAGGACAAGCTGGCGAGTGACCAGAAGTGATCGTGGAGGGCCATAGGGATACGCTGCTTTTGCTTATGCCAAAATTCGGATTTTAGTATTGCATTTTCAATTCATTCTTTATTGATTATTTTATTTCTTTAAAACTAGATAGGGCTCGAGTTAGGACTTTATTTTATACTTATTCCATATTTCCCTTGTTATTTTTTTTTAAATGAAAATTTGAGGTTTTTGTCGTATTTCTATTTTTTAAAAAACTTTACAAATTTATTTACCCTTTTAATTAGTAATGGCTTCAACTTAGTATAAGAAGTTGGGTCGTTACACTTTTTCAGTTTTCTTTCTTAAGTGGACTGATGTAACACCAAAGTACATCAATCTCGTTAAGAGTAGTTTACAGGTAAGTTTTTAAATCACCACTACTAGAAAAAGTTTCTTTATTAACGGTTGCAATTTTAATTTCTTGACGGTTTTGAAAAAAACGTCAAGAAAGGGGTGATTTAAAAGAAAACCCGTCAAGAAGTTTTATGAAAAGGCGGAGGGTAGTCAATTTTTAGCTTTCTTGAGATTTTGAAATGTTAAGTAATATGCATTTTTTCTTGACGTCTTAAAATTGTCAAGTATTATCTATTAAATTTAATTTTTATAAATTCGATATTCTTGACATTTTTTAAACGTCAAATGATATGTACTTATCCTTGACGTTTTAAAAACATCAAGTAATATCGATTAAATTCTTGACGTTTTAAAATGCCAAGAATTTTTATGAAAAGGCGGAGGGGAGTAATTTTTTAAATTTTTTGACAGTTTTTAAACGTCAAGTAAGATGATTTTCCTTGACGTTTTAAAAACGTCAAGAATTACTAAATAATTAAAAAAAATAAAAACTTAATTTTTTTATAAAAAAACCTAATTTTTCCCTTTCTTTTTACTTTTTCCCTCCACATAAAACTCCAATTTCCCTCTTCCTTTCTCACAACCCGCACGATCCCAAACTCACCCATCCAGAACGCCACCGAACGTAGTGGAATGCCACCGACATCTTTGACACTTCCCATGCTCATTCATCCCGAACGACGTTGAACGCTGAACACTAACTTCTATCTAAATGCCTAATGCGAACGCGAACGCTGCTCCCCTGCTCGTCGAATGTCGGTTGTTTTTCTGTCAACTTCTACATATCTCTGTTGTTCCACCAGCAAAGTTCTCCACAATATGGAAAGGTAGAAGTGAAAAGTAGGTTGGTAGACTTTTCATTAGAAACTAACGAGTATTAGAATGATGTTTAGCCATGTTAATACTCAAGCAAGCTGAAGGCATATTTGAACTGGTTGATGATGTTTTGAGGATTAGCTAGTTACCAAATATCTTTCGTGTACCTCAAAACAAGGTTAATTATGTTGTACAATAGGTGTGACTGTTTAGGTGATGCACAGGAAATGTTTGATGAAATGCCCTAGAGGAATGTGGTTTCTTGGACTGGTATGATTTCGGCTTATTCGCAAAGAGGTTTTTCCTTTGAAGCCTTGAATCTGTTTGTGGAAATGTTAACATCAGGTACTCTTTATTTTGCTTTCGTTCTATTTGTGTAAGTGGGTTTGTGAGTGTGAACATCTGAGAGGTAAAATCTGGTTTTTATTCCTTAGAATTAACATTTTGTCCTCTTTGTTATATGGATTGCACAAAAAACATGTTAAATATGTTGATGTTGACAAACATATCAGTTTTGTTTCCAATCCCCACTTGCAATTTTCATAAAGTTTGATATCCCTTTTTTGCCCTTTTGTTTCTCACTTGTTAGGCCTAACATATATTATTCAACTCCTAACTTTCTCTCTTCTTTACTTACATTGCAACTTGGCATCCATATGTTTTGTGTACTTTGGCCAAGTGTTATTTTCAATGCTCCATTATGTGTCTGCATTTGGTGTGTTCTTTTGTGCTTTTTCAAAAATGTTCTGCAGCTTTTTTCTTCTTTTTCTTTTCTACTTGCTTTTATATCTTTGACTAAAGTACCATTATAGGACCCAAAATTTCTAGTATGTGTGTAATAAGTTTTCAAGTTCTTTGGGAATTAACATCCAGCTCAGACTTCAAACTTTCACATTTATATTAGGTGATGGGGTTTTTAATTTTGATTTTGTATCTAGTGACTATTAGCTCACTCAATATTTTCTTTTTAGAATTCACAACACATAAAATAATTTTTAATTTGAAAAGAAAATTTAGGTTTATGTTTAATAAAATCATTAAATTTTAAAAGATATGAATATATATATCAAGAATCTATTGACTCAAAATTGAAAGATGAGAGATTTGTTACACAAAATTTAAAGCTTAAAACACCTATTAAATATCTTTAGTCTTATTAATTAGTTCCATTTTCGGAGAGCTGTAATACATTTTACGATATCTGGACTCTCTAACTTGCATCATAGTTAGTAAGAGAGAAGCCATTATGTTTAGGTCTTTTGGCTTTCTGTGTTTAAGAAGAATGGTGACGATGTTTGCTTTCATCTTTGCAAAAGTTGAAAAATGCTTTAAATTTAATTTTAGGATATTTTCGTTGGGGAGACAGACTCCCGTGTGTTCAAAAGGCAATTGGATATTGTTGTTTTTGTTTCTGTCTTAGTCTATTTATTGGATCATTTTTCACAATCTTTCATCACCACACCAGGAATGCTTGCTTAATTTAGCATTTTGCTTTAGCTTTGAACTTTCAAAAAAGCTTGTTTAATTGACTATGTGAAGTTGATGAAGCCTTTTTTTGTGTGTCTTCTTTTATTTCTTGATGGAGGCATTTTGTGATTTCTCACTGCCAACTGTCATTAGTTTGAATTAATATTGAACTAGAGTAATTAGCCAATTATTATCATGGAATTGTTTACCTGATAGGGTGTATTTATTTGTTTTAAAGTAGCACCAAGGAGAAGTTAAGTTAATTGTAGTAAGTTCATCCAAAACAAATCTTTGTAATCAAAACTATTATTTCATTGACTTCTTACATCATTTTTATAGAGCAGATGATGTGGCTATGGTGTGGCTATGTTTTTAACCTAAGTTTACAGGCTCATCAGTATTACTCAAGGTCTAATTTTTCTACCTTTCTTCCTCTTGTTTCTGTTTATTTTTCTCATATATAACCCATAAAACTTTTGAAGTATCTCTTAAGGATTTGTAATAGTATAATTTAGATAAATGACCTCTCCGAGTAGACACTAATGATTCTAACTTCCTTATTGAATCTTTTGTGAAGCATACTAAGTTGAAATTTTTTTATGACTAATGTCTACGAGCTTGTTCAAGCAAGAGCATGATTTTGGTATATTCTCGAGCTTTTTATGGAATTCTGTATTTTTATAATCTCTTTTTCAAATCAAAATCATATATGTTTTTGTTCCTTTTTCTTTTTCTCTTTTTTTTTTTGGGCAGAAAAGAGACATGCTGAGGCAGGCCGAATTAGAGAAAAATACCCAGAAAAAATTTCGGTAAGATTTATGACTTTTCTTGTTGGTTATTCTGTATTTAATTTAGATTTTCTTGATGTTTGTGTATTGAATTTGGGGTTGGTTGACCTTAACTGCGTAATCTTTTGGTATATATGATTGTATGCATGAGTGTTTATGTGAATGTGTGCTATGTCAAATGGGATTTTTCTCAACAAAACAAATAATTTCACGATTGCTATTAGTCGCCTATGCTTATTGATTCTCATTCCTTATCTATTCTTGGCATATTCCATTTATGAACACTATTAACTTAATATATATCTGCATTTAAAAAAAAAATCTTTGTAATGCACAAATTTTGGTTGTAAAGTAGATATTGTTATGATTTATGCATATTTTTTGTATTGACTTTTTGTTCGATTGGTTGAAAGAAATTTATAGTTCGAAGTATTAGAGGTTTGGCCACCTTAGATTTGCAATTCCATTTTGTCTTACCCTCCCACATTATAATTTTAATTGTGTAGAAAAACGTGTGTTTGTTTACTTATACAATGCTAACATTACTCCTTTAGCTATTTTGAGGTATAGGTTTGGAGCTTTCATTTGTGTTATGGTTGAATCTTCTTTTTTCATTTCTATTTTTGTTTACATTTTGAATTTTGAAATGAAGATATAATGCTTAAAATACTGAACAGGGATCAAGCTGGGTCATTTAGTTTGTTTGGAAAGCGAGAGTGTCACTTAAACACTTTTCAGGAACCTCTTTTACATGAATTATATTACATGATGTAATTTATTTAGTTGGTGGATTGTGTTACTCTCTTTAGTTTTTGGTTCTCAAGCTTCACTTTGATCATTTTGATCTCTTGTAAATTGTTAAACCTACTTTGTAACTCTTGAAAACTATTGTGTTTTTATTAGGTCTTGCACCAATATCCGATCGATCTGCTGTAGTGATAAAGCTACCAAGAAAGTGATTGATGTTTGGTGAGTGACAAGATTTGTTGTAATTTCGTTATTCACGACAGTACCTTGTTGTATTTAGTTTCTTTGTAAAATTATATTACCAAGATTTAGTTTCTATTTTGCTTATATTTGTCTCTTTAGTGAAATTCGATAGATTTCGTGTACTCAGTTTCTTTGTAAAAATGTTACCTATGTTATTGTTATATATAAAATTTCTAATATTTGCAAAGTTTTGGAAATGATATGGTGAAAGGTTTTATATTTGATGAATATTGTCGTTTATATCTATTTATGGAACAATTGTTGGACCACTATACAGGATCAATGGGAGCATAATACAGGAACAAAATTATAAATAAATTACAACTAAAAAAATAGAAAATTGCTTGACGGTTTTGAAATGTCATGAACAATAGTTTTCTTGACGATTTTAAAATGTCATAAACAACGACATTCTTGACTGTTTCTAAATGTCATGAAAAAGCATTCTTGACTATTTTAAAATGTCATAAATATTCATATTCTTGACGATTTCTGTCATGCATACTCACATTCTTGACAGTTCTAATCTGTAATTAACACTTATACTCTTGACGGTTCTAAACTGTCATGAAAAATTGAATACTTAACGGTCATAAACTGTCAGCGTTCACCATTCTTAACGTTTTTAGCAACTGTCAAGAACTGTCTTTCTTGACACTGGATTCAATGATGATTTTAAAACTGTCAAGAATGATCATTCTTGACAGTTTAAAACCATCAAGAGAGTCTATTTTTGTAGTAGTGCACCCATACATATATGTTACCTATACGTATATACATATACTCAATCCTAATCTGTGTGTGCTTTTCTTTTACAGCAATAGTTTGTGTTGGATTTCATTGATCCAACACTTCCTTGGATTGTTAAGCATCAGATGCTTAGCATGTGGAAGGAGTTCAGGGGACAGAACCACTGCCATTTCGAAAAGTTCGATGATCTTGAATAGACAAGTTCCAACCCACCCCCAAATTGAGTAATCGAGTGCAAGATTGGTAGTTCCTCTGCGACCACTACCTCACTCAAAAATTTCAGGTGATTTAGTACTTATAATATTCTCAAACGGTACTTCATCTGTTTTATTGTGTAACATTTTGATTATTTGCATGTATAGTAGGAGCAATCGTCGATGAATAGGGCTGCTATAACGAGGCAACCCTACAACCACAGCAGTGGCGCCAAGTCGTTTCTGCAACGATAACATGAGCTTGCTGATTAACGGGGTCATCCAATTGATCGTGGAGAGTTATTCAGGAAAACACACGTTTGGGGTGGCCAGTTTGTTTCACAAGCGGCTGCGGATACGCATGTAAGTTTATAAGTCGTCATTTGTCTTGTTTCACATAACAGTTGATTTACACATTTTACTTAATTAACAAAAATTTTATTTACAGAATCAAATGCTAGAACTCCGGGCCCAATCTATTCTAGAGGGTTCTCAACCACTCATTGGAGACGAGATATGCGAGACTATTTTGGATAGACGGTCGGGCTACTAAAGAGATCTTGGGTGGGGCCCCAAGCCAAATTCCCAACACATTGCAAGCAGTTCTTCATCTCCATCTATAGAGCTAGAGCTGGCCGACATCAGGGAGGTTAACAACGAGCTAAAAACTTGTCTTGAGTTAGTAGAAGAAGAGAGTAACAGGAAGCATGAAGAAAGTACTGACCTGATAGCAGCACATGCTCGCCATATGGAAGAAGAGGCCTGCTATATGTAAGAACAGGCTCAACAAATGGAAGAAATGAGGAAGATGATTGAAGACCTCTCCTAGGCTTCGAGAGGACCTTAATTTCATTGAGGTACGTAATTTTCAACTTTTAAGTTCTTTAATTCATATTGTTCGTGATATATATTTAAACTTCATTTCGTGTCATTATCGGTTTGAAGGCATGGAGAACTTTCATTTCATGGGACATCCGTATAGATTATATGTTTAGTTTCATATTTTTAGGGTTTAGGTTTTTCGTTTTCATTATGTATGTAATTTCTGTCTTGGAACATGTATTATTGAATTATTTTTAATATAAATTTCATTTGGTATTTCATTATATTTACTACTATTTTTTTTATTATTTGAATGATTTTTAATTGAATTCAATTTCAATTTGTAAAAAAAATTAAGTTAAATAAAAGAAATTAAAAATATATTATAATAAGGATTTCGCGACGCACATTATACATCGCAAATGGTCGTTTTGATGACGCAACATTGACAGGCAGTCTGTCGATGTAGCATCGGTGGTTCATGCACGCCGACATACCTGACGATGTCGACATCAACCTATTTGCAATGCTGCCACTAGACATCGGTAGTTTCCTAATACCGACATGTTGACCATGTTGGCGAACATTACGTCGACAATAACCCTGTGCCGATGCTGACTTGTTAGCACATCGGAAGAGGCTCTCACAATGCTTTTCTCACAACATTCTTGTCGACGTACGTTTCTGCGTCGGCCTAGCCACTCCCGACACATTCCTAGCTTCGGTTGATGCATGTCTGCGTCGGTAGATCCCTTTTTCTTGTAGTGCTACGTAAATCTGTTGGTGGGCCCAACCGTACATGAAAGAGTTAGTTGGATCTAGTTTTTTTTGCTAGAATATCTCTTAGTTGATTACCAAGACGTGGTAAATATAAGAAGGAAATAGAGTTGAAGCTATTAAAAAGATCTCATATTTCTTCAAACCAGAAATAGTACATGATGGCTTCATTTCAGGTTAGTTCAATGGAGTTTTAATAGTTAGATTATTCAACGATAATCGAAAAGCATCCCTGAAAAAGAGCAAGGCGAAGGCCTTTGAGGATCATTTTGTTGAAATTTATGTCCTAAAACTAGTAGTTTATAATTTAAAATCATATTCTATTCAATAAGTGGTTATTGAAGACTTATTAGTGAAACTGAATATTACAACTTTGAATCCAATAAACTAAGGTCCCGGAGCTATCTTGTGTAAACTTGAACTTTATGTATAGGCATAAAGATGGATCAAGTTTGAGTATATAACCTAAACAGTCTATAGTATATGAATATGGTTAGGCACCTTTATTTTTGGAAAGACTATAGATGCAACCCCCTTTGTAGTTAGTACAAACGATGTGATCATAAATCATTCATGTAGAGATATAGAAGTTGGGGCATCCTATGTAAAGAGATTATATAAGACTGGAACTATAAAATAGTCACTTTTACGTTATAACATGGTTTACTGTATAAAACTTACTATTTCATTTATTGATAAACTAGGTAACTTAATCTTAATCATGAGCTAGCTATGAACTCCCGTTCACTCAGGACTACCCTTATATATCTACATATCTAGGTGAGGGTAGGTTAATAACGCTGGCCTAATACGCCTCTCATTTTAAAAGTAAGACCGGATGCATAGCTAGAGACATAGAGTGTGGGTGCATAGCTAGAGACATAGAGTGCAAGACAAAATTCACTCATGACTGTTTTATCGTCAATAGATAGGTTGTTCTCTTATGCATTGAATCCAGATCTTGAACAAGGAGTCTCACCCTCTCATTGGCTCGAAAGGGATTTGGTTTATAAGTTAGACCTTCAACCAATAGTTCATTAGTCGATTAGTTGGACTTAAGGAACAAGATGTAATCACGGGGGTAAAACGATATTTTGACCTAGCCGAGATTACGAACAACCTATGAAGGATTATCTTACTAATCACATCATATCACATGGACACAAATCTATCTATAGTAAATAGAGTGCACCTATGGGACTCGTCACACCCCTATTGAATCACCTACTCTCAACCAGATAGATGATGTGAAGGCAACTAGTATCACTCCCTTTTTTAATGACACCAGTTGATGCTTAACCTTTAACCTTAAATGGAAAACAAGTGGAAGCTAACACCCATAAATTTTAAACATAACTGAGTAAAATATTTTTCATTAACCAAACTTCATATAAGTCTTATACAGAGATAACTTAACTTTTATTGACATGAACAAACCTCACTTGAGCTAATCTTAACCTAAGCTTGACCTATTTAAAAGACCAACAAAGCACAAGTTCAAAACAACAGGACATATACGATAGTATAACAAAATCCTTTAGTAAACAAATACAATGATTTAGGCTGTGAGAACATGATCTCTACCTAAAAAGTGGGAAATATTTTTAAAGAGTATGAGCTAAACGAGCCTAGGGAGTGAAGGTTTTCTAAATAACTTTTCATAACCCTTTTAAAACAATAATTCATAAACTTTTTAAAACAATAATTCAGAAACCTTTTAAATAGTAAGATAAACAATAACATTAATACTTTAACTTGATATCTACTTCTGGGAAGTGGTAGAGTAATCTTAATACCAACTCCAAACCTCAGAGATGAGCATCCTCAATCCTTGTTCCTGGGAGATAGGTCTCCCTACTTCTGATCCTAGAGATAAGTGTTCCTGGGAGATAGGTCTCCCTACTTCTGATCCGAGAGATAAGTGTCTTTACCTTAATTCCTTGGTGCCCCTTATCCTACCCCATGAAGGGCTATTTAAGACATCTTAAATACGAGAAAATATTTATAAAACCATATGCTTCAAACCATTTAAAAATCATTTTACATGAAGCAAACCTTTAAACATATCATTTTTGCATAAAGCAAACCTTTAAACATGACCATGCCTTGATAAACTCATTTTCTCTTTAGTTTTAAACATTTGACAGTAAACATGCTTGAATAACTACATTGATGAAATATCATACTTGGAAATCATTCATAAATCAGATAACTCAATACTTTAAACATAGACTTTAAGAACATGCTTTGAGATCACTTAGTAAATTAACTTTTTTACTTACACATACAAGCTCTAAATCCTAGGTTTATAAATTTGTCCAATCTCCTCTTGACCTGAAATAATGAAAAAAATAAAATAGTTTTATAGGTCACTAAAACAACCCATCTTGCTTTGTAAACCCTGAAATTCGACAACTTCAAAACTGCCTAAATCCTAATTTCGTCTAGAAATTTGACTCCTCTTTGAAAAATTATAACTAAAAATCCACAACTCAATTGTAAAAAATTTCTTCTACAAAGTTTTTTGAAATTATCGAAGTCTTATTACGTTAAATTTCTGCCACAAACTCCACGAGATGCGTTCGATAGCCCTCATGGAATCAATACTTTTCAGGTTCCTCTTGAATAGGACCTTTCTCACTTCTTTCAGCTCAAACTCAACTTTTCTCTCCTAAAATTAAATCAGCAACCCCAAACTAAAAACTAGACTCAATTTACAAACTTTTAAAAATAATTTCAGATAAAATGCATAAGTAAAATGGAAGAAATCCTCCTCTGTAAATACCTATTTAATCTGAACCTTTACATGAAAATTTCTTAACACTTCCTACTTGCCAAAATTTAAATTTCTACATGCTACGACATCTAGAATCCAACCTACTAATCTGATAATTATAGAGCTTTTGATTGACATAACTCTAAGGACTTCTTTAAATTTCTTTTTCTGCCTACAACCTCCTGCACGATCGTTCAACCTCTTACATGATTGTTTTACACTAGTACAAATTTGGGTTTTAACGACACTAGTAATCAAAATATTGTGTGGTTAAAAATAAAAAAAGGTGGGGTGGAAGTAAAATGTGTCGTTAAAAATAAAAAATGCGGAATTTTTAGTGACACGGTTTTTGCGTCGTTATTTAATTTTTCTTGACATAAATTTTGCGTCGTAAGAATAAACTCTAGTAAATTTTTTTTTGATCCAATCGTAAGAATAAATTCCCTTTATTTCTACTTTTTGTTTGTGAATTAAATTTTCATCTAAAAAACAACTTGTTTTTATTCTTGTTACAAATTATCTTAATATTCTCTACATATTCTTTTATGTTTTATTTTTTCTACTAACCACTTCTCTTTCAAAATTCATCGATCAAACTCCAATTTTTACTAAAATTCTCTCTAAGTTTCACTTTGGCAAAACTCTTCTCTCCATCCTGTCATTTTTCTCCCAAAAACTCCAGCAATCTTTTTTGATCCAATGGGGTAATCTTCGAAGAGGTTGTAGATAGAGTATTTTATCCTTTATTTATTTTTATTTTTTATTTTTTATTTTTATTTACTTTTTTATTTTTATTTACTTTTTTATTTATTTTTTATTTTATTTATTTTTTATTTTACTTTGTTTTTATTTTATTTTGAAAGTTGGATTTGAATTTGAATTTAACTTTTTCTTTTTTAAAAAATAAAATGAATATCAGTCTTCTCCCTATTTTTCTTCAACTCACCCAATTTTCTCTCCCACGATTTTTTTCCTCTCCCTCTTCACGACTCTCCCACCTTCTCCACTCGCAAAACACGATCTTGTCCCCTGTAAAAATAAAGAAGGATTTTTTTTAGACGATTTGTTAGATTGGGATCAATTGGAAGGGTTGATAAAAAGTTAAGGAAACTATTATGTCAAATTGGTCTTCAAATGTAACTTTTTTTTTTTTTAATTTCCTCTGTTTCCCTTCCCCTTTGAGATTGTAAATGGTGTATTTTTTTCAAATTTATTTTTGTTGAATTTGATTAATTGATTTTATGGTGACTTTAGTTTTGTTATGGGTTAGGGTTAGGCCACTTGGTTTATTGTGCTTTTATTGTTGCTTCAAATTTAGCACCAATTAATTTCGATGTGCTTCAAATTGGTTACATTTAGGTCATTTGAGTTTACTCTGCTTTAATTTTGTTAGTTTTAGGTGAATTGAATTTATTGTTACTTCAAATTTAGCAGGCCAATTGATTTCAATGTGTTTGAATTTATCATTGCTTCAAATCTAGGAGATTTAGGTCATTTACTTCTTTAAATTTGTTAGGTTTAACCCAATTGATTTAAATTTGTTAGATTTAGGGTTTAATTTGAATTTGTTAGATTTAGAGTTTAATTTGGCTGTTGTTAATTTTTTTGTTTACTGTTTATTAATTATGTTACATGTTTGAAATTAATTGTTTAGACTTGTGAAAGACATAATAGTTTGTTAGGTTTGATATTTATTTCACAATCTGCATATTACATTTTGTATTTATTTCCCAAACCTATATTATTTCTCAACATTTATATTATTTCCAAATCATTTGTCAACTGTTTTATATGTCAACCTGCCATATTTCACATTGTTTTGATATTATTATTATTATTATTATTATTTATTTTTCAATTTCTATAATTACAAAATGTATGATTTTTTTTTTTTTTTTTTGCCATATGGATATAAAAATTTGAGACAAGAAAGAAGTAATGTTCATTTATGGATTTTATGATTTAAATTCCATAAATACATTAAATTAATTCATAAATTGTTTATAAACAAAATATATCAATTCTTCCCTGTTCATTCTGCCATTTTTCTCCCAAAAACTCCAGCAATCTTTTTTGATCCAATGGAGAGAGAAGCAATCTTGTAAGAGGTCGTAGATATAACACTTTATCCTTTATTTATTATTTTTTATTTTATTTATCTACTTTATTTTACTTCATTTTTATTTTATCTTGAAAGTTGGATTTGAATTTGATATTAACCATTTGTTTTTAAAAAAACAAAAAAAAAAAATGAATATCAATTCTCCTTCCTACTTATTTTCCCTCGGCTCACCTAATTTTCTCTCCTAAGATTTTTTCCCTCTCCCTCTTCACACTCTCTTCTGCCCTCTCCACTCTTAAAACATGATATTACCCTCCTATAAAAACATATAAAAATAAAAGAGAATTTCTTTTTTGGAGGATATGTTAGATTGAGATCAATTGGAATGGTGAAAAAAAAGCTAACTTTTTTTTCCTCTCTTTCCTTTCCCTTTTGAGACTGTGATCAATTATAATTGTGTATTTTTCCAAATTTATTTTTGTTGGAATTATTTTACGGTGAGTCCAATTTTGTTAGGGTTAGGTTTGATAGGGTTAGACCAATTGAGTTTAATGTGCTTTTATTGAAATTTAGCACCAATTGATTTCAATATACTTAAAATTTATTAGATTTAGGTCATTTGAGTTTATTCTGTTTTTACTATACTTTTAATTTTGTTAGGTTTAGGCCAATTAAATTTATTGTTGCATCAAATTTAACATATTTAGACCAATTGAAATTTCAATGAATTAGGTCATTTGAGTTTCCTACTGGCTACTTTAATCTTGTTAGGTTTAGGTCAATTAAATTTATTTTTATTGTTGCAAGCCCAGTTGATTTCAATAATGAATTTGTTAGATTTAGGTTTTAGTTAGCTTTAATTTTGTTAGGTTTTGACCAACAAGTTTCATCAGTCTGGAGATTTGAGTGAAGAATGAGAACCGTGTTCAACCGTGTTAAATTTCAATTTTGTTAGGTTTAGGTCAATTAAATTTATTCTTACATCAAATTTAGTAAATTTAGGCCAATTGATTTCAATGAATTTGTTAGATTTAGGTCATTAATTTTGTTAATTTTATGCTAAATGATTTCAATGAATTTGAATTTGTTATATTTAGATCATTTGAGTTTACTATTTTAAAAGATTTAGACGAATTGATTTCAATGTGCTTCAAATTTGTTCGATTTAGGTTATTTGAGTTTATTATGCTATTCTTTAAATTTTTGTAAGCGAATTGATTTAAATTTGTTAGATTTAGGGTTTAATTTGATTGTTATTAATTTTTTTTTTGTTTACAGTTTATTAAGTATATTACATGTTTGAAATTAATTGATTAGAGTTGTGAAAGACAGAATAGTTTGTTAGGTCTGATGTTTATTTCACAACCTCCATATTACTGTATTTATTTCCCAAACCTGTATTATTTCTCAACCGATATATTATTTCAAATATATTATTTTATATTATTTTCAATATATTATTTCCAATATATTATTTTATATTATTTTCAATATATTATTTTATATTATTTCTAATATATTTTTTATATTATTTTATATTATTTCTTTTTCTTGGCTCTTGGCTTGCAACTAATATATTACATTTTTCAATTAGTAAAAAAATTTAATTTTTCCTTAGATGATTTTTTTTACTTTTTCAAACTTGTGCTAACCTAAGAAGTATCATACTATGTAAGTTTCATTATCATCTGATTTTAACATTTATGAATAGTGATAGACTAAATTAAAAACTATACGAGGATAAGATACAAAACTATGACTTCTCAATTGAAGCCATTAAAGATTTGCTTATGTGTTGTATGTCAATGATGACGTTTTCTTATCCTATGGTTTCCAGGGAAAAACAAGGATTATTTGTATCAATGTATTGTCTACTCGATTTTTTGGATTGAATTTGATAGAAGAGGAACTATAAGAGATCTTGATAACAACAGTTCCCAATCCTCATGGTAAGAAAGTTTTGAAACTTACTTATTTTGCAACTGCATATTATATATTATTTAGATTTTTGCAGTCACCTTCTGATGTAAATTTTTTAGAGTGTTTGTTATTTGTTACATTGTTTGTTGTTTTCTCATAACATTGGTTGCAACTTTTGTTCTTGGAATAACTTTGATAATGATGTTAACTTAATTTATCATGAACTCCGTTAGGGATAAAATAATGAGTTAATATGTTGCATATGAAACAATAATTGTATAACTTACGTAGTTTGCTATTCATTATTAGGACTTCCAAACTTGCAAGAAAGTAGAAGCCTCTGTGGAGGGTAATTAAGATATGGGGGTGGGGATTTATTAAAAGAAAGAGGTAAGCGTGCTTTATGTTTTGTAACCGTAACTTAACTATTTTGTTTTTTTTTTTTTTCTGATGGATAATGTCCGAAGCAAGGCGATATTGTGGGCAAAACATATGAGGGGTGGGGATTTAATAGAAGAAAAAGGTAAGCGTGCTTTATGTTTTGCAACCATAACTTAACTATTTTGTTTTAGGAATCATGTTGACATGTACTAAGAAATGTTGCTTTGATTATCCTACAGTGGTAGCCATTGAAAAGCTATTTTGTGCAATCCACTTAGACATATGTTTTAGGAATCATGTTGACATGTACTTAGGAACTTGATACTTTGTTACGTTGACTATTCTGCAGTTATGGTAGTCATTGAAAAGTTATTTTGTTTGATCTGCTTAGACATATGTTATAGGCATCATGTTGTTTTGTAATGGCTTTGGAGGAGGAGGGCATAAGGGTAAATTTATGCTAAGTTTCAACTTGATGCAAGCTAGAACATTGTTTGGCATCTAAAGATTGAATTGAAACTTACACTTGCAACATTTATATACTATGCTTATGCTTATGTAGTCGGTGTTTTTTTTATCTTTTGCGTTCCTTATGGGTCTTTTATTGAAAAACCTTGGTTGCATGAACTTTGAGCGCTTATTTTGAAAAGTTTATTAGTCTGCTTATTAAGAAGGTGATTTTTGTTTGGCATGTACTTAATGTTTATGCTTATGCTTATGCATTTTCCGTAATGAATGTTGGCTAAGGTTCATTTTTTTTTCAAATTTGCAGGTAGTTGAAGAATCTTTTGGATTATTGTAAAACCTTTACCGACAATGTAATTTATATTTTTTATTATCAATATAAATATCTTTCCAAACATATGTGGGTAATGTTGAAATTTAGTATTTAATTTTTTGGAAAAGAAGAAATATATGACAGAAAAATATGTGTTGCGAAAATGAAGAATAACGATACCAAACCTATGTCGACATATAAGCCTTTATTAAATAGAAACAGTATCGTCAAATCACATTTCTTGACAACAATTGTGTAACGAAACATTTACAATGACAATATATTAGTGTCGAGTTATATTGAAAGGTGACATACTTAAAGCGTCGTTATAAGAGTATTAATGACAATATATTTGTGTCGAGTGATAGATAACGGTGACACATTTAAATTATCAATGTAACAGTATTAATGACAATATATTCGTGTCGAGTGATAGATTACGGTGACACATTTAAATTGTCAATGTAAGGGTATTAATGACAATATATTCGTATCAAGGTATAGATAAGGATTACACATTTAAAGCGTCAATATAAGGTTATTAATGACAGTTAATTCGTGTCGAGTAATAGATAACGGTGACATATTTAAAGCGTTAATCTAAGAGTATTAATGACAATATATTAGTGTCAAGGTATAGATAACAGTGCACATGATTTGTGTCAATATAAGGGTATTGATGACAATATATTGGTGTCGAGTTACAGATAACGGTGACATATTTATTGCGTCAACGTAAAGGTATTAATGACACAATTTTGGTGTCATCTAAGCATCTTTACTGACACATTTTCCAAAGTGTCGTTAAATGGCATTTCTTGACAGTGGCTTCAATGATGCGAAAATTGTGTCATTGAAAGTCTTTATGACGTAGAACTTGCATCGTTAAACCCCAAATTTGTAGTAGTGTTAACTTTCTATATGATCGTTTACCCTCTTACACGATAGTTTCACTTTCGATACAATCATTTAACATCTTTTACGATCATTTAGCTTTCTAACAAAATTTATTAGCTTCAACCTTCAAATGATCATTTAACTTCCAACTCAATCACTTAGCTAATAACCCGATCACTTACCTTCCTAACCGATCACTTACTTTTAACATGTTCACTTAGTCTTCAATTCCTTGAAATTTAGCCAAGCTTCCTCTTATCCAATAATCATGACATTCTTTTAGTGACACATTTGAGTCTCTTTTAATCTTAACTCCAAACAACACCCAATCTTTCAAGTTCTTGACAGAGACTTAAGTTTCTCTAAAACCCGAGGTTTACAGGACTTTAGTGGAATGATCCGTTAGTTAGCGAATGTTGATTAGCTTGACCTAAAAGAGTTTAGCCAATTAATCTCAGATCGTTTGAGCCCATGATCTATAGGTTTGTTAGGTTCTCCTGCTATCTCATATTGAATAGTATGTTTGATTAGTTTGAATAGTTCAAATTAGTAAAGGAGAGAAAAATCGACAAGTATATATGATATAGCTATCAGTTATCATTTAAGAGATAGAGCTTTATGTTTAAATGTGATTTAAATATCAAGAATTTGAATATGAATTCATATTCGAAAGCTCGAAAATGATGGAAATAGTCAAAGTTGCAAAAAGTCAAAGGGTTGACTTTTAACTTTGAAAAGTGAAACTTTAACCGACTTTATGTTCAAATGTGATTTAAATTTTAGAAAACTAAATGTGGATTCATGTTCGAAAGGTCAAAATTAGTCAAGGATGATAAAATGGTAAAAAGTAAAAATGTTGACTTTTGGTTTGAAAAGTCGAAGTTTGACTACAACTAGAATAATGAAAAAACCATTTGTCCATTTATTAAAGTTAGTGAAAAAATCCAAAATTTTGTTGAATAATCCCAATAACTCTAGTGTGCTATGTGGTTGCATAAGATGTTGACACCAAACCGACTAATGCCCACTAATGGTTAGTGGAATGTGAGGCGGGACTTTGGTGAACTTTATACATGTAATTAGGTTATTTAAAGTGTGGTCTTTCAAATGTGAATTTTTTTTTTTATTTTTTTTTTATTTTTTTTTTTTTATATTGCTTTCATAAATTATTCACCAAAGATTTAATTTCCAAAATCTCGTACACATTTCTCAAATTTTCATCTAACTCTCTCTCAAATTCTTCACTCATTGAGTCCCATAAATCGGTTCTAAATTCGAAGAATGATTACAAGTAATTGGTTGCTTCGAAGGTACGACTCTTTAAACCCTAATCCTATTATTAATTAGGGAGTTTTATGCATGTTAATTTAGAATAAGATTAGACTCAATTAAAGTTTAACATGATTTGAATTCTGTTGCGTATGTCTTAGTAATCCATCATGTGGTATCAGAGCATGCTAAAATTATACTCAATTACATATGGTGGGCTCCAATTTATAAGATAAATTATGATTGGAAACTAAATAGGATATATTATAGTTTTAGCTATAAATTAAGTTATTATTTGTAATAATTATTGTAACTGGCCCAAGTTTTGTGGCCATTAATGTTTTTTCAAGGGTTTGTAATTTTTTTCTAGAGTCAATAGAGTTGTAACTAGGTTGTAGTTACTTCAATCTAGAGAGAGAAAGGAAGAAAATTGAAGGAAAATTGTCCACATACTCAAATTTTTCCTTCAAACCAAAGACCTGATTTTCGACCCAAATTCACTCGCGCCTTTCTCGCGCCATTGACTTGATTTGCCTCTAACATGTTGGAGTCCTAAAAAATAGATGCTTTTAAGAAACTTACATACAAGAGACTCAAGGTTGGGGAGAATTCACCAAGACTGTTTGGCAATCAAGGCTTGGGTTGAACCCCTTAGTGTCTCTGAAGTTCAAACCACCCTGCGCTTTCAACAGAAAAAGTCTCTTTCATGAAAGGCAATGCATTTTCTTGTAGTTTGATGTGGTGCCCCACCAAAATCTAGCAAAGCTCTTGGTTAGTTCATTACAAAAATAGTTTGACATTTTAAAAATACTCATGGCGTAGGTTGGAATAGCTTGGTCGATACTTTTGACAAGAATTTCCTTGCTCGCATTTAAGAAGAATGAGCTTTTTTAGCCTTGAACAACCTCCTAAACTCTATCAATAAAGTATCTAAAGCCATTGGATCTCTTTTTTGAAAGAGTATAAGGAAGGCATAAATATTGACCAGGATTGAACTAAGAAAGATTCCTCTATCATTCTTCACATTTAGGGAAAAGATCATGGTTGACTTAGAGTATTAATTCATTTAATTCTTCACATAAATTACACATTTAAACTATACAAACAAAATATTTTTAAGTATTATGAGAATAATTGAAATTTATCAAAAGTTTTGAAATATTTTGTATAATTTAGCTAGTAGTTTAATAATTATGTACTAGAATATGAGTATAATAGTTTGTACTTGTCACACCCCACCTCGAGCACCTCCTTACTTGACCTAAGTTGGGGCGTGAAGCCAACCGATATTGCTCACTTCAAGAACGACACCATAACTACAAGAAGAGGATCTACTCCTGATGCATAAAAACATCGAAAACGTTCAAAATACGTCGAAAAATGAGTTTCCACGCAAAAAGAGACATGATAAAGAGAGTCAAAAGAACTGATCAACAGATATATTATCGACACATTACTAATACGACGTCAAAAGTACATGTCTCCGACATCCACATTTTTTACGTTATCCGTGCGTTAGAAACATGCCTTCCTAACGTCTATAGGTCTGACGTCAGCCGTGCGTCGTAAATAACCATCCCCAACGCGACATCGAAAATCATGTTTTGACGCTTTCTGTAGTGCATCGAGATAGAGTCCCTATTCCTGACATTTAAGGTGCGTACGAAAATTGTTTAAGTATATTTTATTTATTATTATTTTTTGCTGAAATATTTCTTATTCAATTGTAGTATTCATTTTCAATTCTAGTACGATTTATGCAATATTAAATTATAAAAAATAAACAATAAATTAGTCAACAACGATTTAAAATATCAAATTCGACAACAATTTAAATATGTTTACGGTTCCATAAATTTCATAATACAAATCCATAAAAAATAGCAAAATTCAAAAACAAAATACATAGAAATCCATAAAAACTATGTACATCTCCTAACGAGCCTTGTACGCCATTCTACACCATGTATGCCATTTGTTCAATCCTACTACAGTGATACAAAAGTACCTAAGTTTAGTACATATGCATATCATTACCCAATAATGTAATTTCAAGAACTTAAGAATAATGGAAACATATATACGGTAGCAAAGCTAGGGTTCATAGTAGTCCTTGCTGTGCTCGACTCATGTCTTCTATGAGCTTTCGTATTTGTTAAACTTAAGAAGCTAACATCTTTGATGTCTATCTCTGTTCTTCAATCGCTCATTTAGCTTCATCAAGCTCGATCTATAATTAGAGCTCTGTCGTGGACTGCAAATACGAGGTCGAGGCACTTCTAGCATTGGCCGTCTTGCGAGACTTCGGCTTGGGTCCCCAACCAAGGCCTTTTGAGTAGCCTAGTCATGTACCCAACATAGTTTTACATATCTCATCTCTAGAGAGTGGCCGAGAACCCTCTGGGGTAGGCAGGGACTGAGTTCCAGCATTTGATTCTGCAACAAATTTCGAAATTAAGTTAGTAAGTAAAAAATAAAGAGGACAAATAAGGACAGAAGTATTTCTTGAATAACTTATATGCGCATCCTCTGTGGCTTGCGATATAAAAGTACCAGCTCGAACGTGTGTTTGCCAGAATTACTCTACACGGTCGATCGATCTACCTCGTTGCTCAATGAGCTTGTGCTGTCATTTTAGAAACGACTTTAACCCACTTCTATGTAAGGTTGCTTCTGTCTAACAGCCTTATTGGTCTGTGATTGCTTCTGCAACAATTATATTGTTTATTTCTTATACATCTTAAAAGTTGAATTAAAATAACCATTACAAAATATATCATTGCTCACCTGGAATGCACGACTCATGTAATGATCGCATAGAAAGTGTCAATCTTCCATACGTCCCACCAATATGTGTGGTGGGTTAGCACATGCCTCCTCAGGGTCGCTGTACTTTTTGAAGTGCCTATGACAGTTGCCCCTGAACATTTTAAAAGTAGTGAGCATTTGATACTTAACGAACCTATTCATTGCTTAATCGTTGAAATCAAGCACGAAAAAGCGCTACACATTACAGTAAACAACACATTAGCTTGGTTAACTTAAATATGTTTCAAATAAAAATAGAATTGTGCAATGGACGTACCTATAGGTCGCCTTTGAGAACCTCGATGTATTCTCTTCCTACATCCGCCCAGCTAAGGTAGCGGACTAGAAATGTCTTCCTTACACATACGCTAATTGCCTGGTTGAATTGAACATCGTGTGGCAAAATAGGTTATCCATGCTAGGGACTATGGACATCGAAATTCTTCCATTGGCGTGATCCTAACGCTCCAACTCAAGGAGTCGAGGCTGCGCACGTCTCCTAGGAGTTGAAGATGGTTGAGTAGTTTTTGCTGAATAAATTAAAAAAACAAGTTAATGTGAGAAATATGTCCAAGTAATTGTGAATTAACCCTTCTGCATGGTTATTTAAATCCTCAGCGAACTCGAGGAACATCGCATATGTCTCGTTGAAATTGCTCGGAAATGATGACATATTACCTGTAGACATAGAAAACAAACATTCATTAAGCAAATACGAACACATAATCAGATTCGAAATATAAACTAAATATATGTGGGTAAGTGGTTTGTCACTATCATTCGTTGTTGCTTGTTTTGCTTTGATGTGACAATTGTTCATCCCCATTGTCTATGAAGTTGTCAAAGACATGACGCACAATCGATCTTTCAATGATTGTAGGATCAACGTCAGTCCTACACAGAGTGGCATCCTCAATGTGTTCATCCACTCGATGGCTGATAACGATTTCGAGTACATTCAGTTGCTCATTCTCAACATCGTCAACTTTCGGCATGTTCTATATCCGTTTATTCTGGACCACTTGAAACTTTTCAATTATTACCATTTTTTGGGCCATCTAGGTAAAATACTTGATGTGTCTGCATGGCAAGAATTATCGGTCCTTAACAAACAAAAAACAAAACGTGTTGATAGCTTTATATTCTAATTCCACATGTATCCTTTGACTTTTGTTGATGTCGGTGTCATACCACCGACACTTAAATAGCTAAACACTTATTTTCATCAGATATTGAATGTACAACACTTCATCCAAAACACCATAGAAATTATTGTTACAACTTTCATTGGCATTGCTTTCACCAATTACCATCACTCCACTATTTTGTGTAGTGAGTCAAAAATCACATTCTGACGTGTGAAATCTCACCCTACTCACAATACATCCATTATAACACCGAACGTCAAAGGATGATCCCATCGCAAGTGAGAAGAAATTGTGTGATAGATTTTCAATCTCACACAATTTTATAACCTAAAATCCACGTGACAATGATTATATAAATTCATGTACAAATATGTTAGTGCATACATGTCAGCTATCAAATGCGTGCACGTTATATACCTGGTTTCGAAACCATTCAGGAATTCTATGTTGATAGATTTTGTACAAATCAGTGCTATTTTGAGCCTGCCGATGTATTAACCTCAAATGTTTCCTGACGGAGATGATTATGAGTTTAATTAGGTGTAACAACAATGTATAACAAATACTAAACAACTACACCTAAGAAATACGAAGATAAGAAATGCATACTTGCAATACTCTGGTATTTCGTCTACATTGTTGAGGATGTACCAGTGGAAGAGACGTTTCTCTTCCTGTGATAGAGTTCGAAGAGTTGACACACCTAATGGTCGTACTTTCTACTTGAAAATTTCAAACTCATCAATCACCTTATCATCGGGAATGGTATCATCATTTCACTCATCTCTAGTGAATCGAGTCTTAATACCACTTAGGTAACACGAATAAAAGGTGCTCGATTCATTCATAACATATGCTTAATAGAGCCCTCGAGACATGCTTTGTTCCGGACATACTGTTTCAAAGTGCATAGACTTCTTTCAATGGGATACATCCAACTGTAAGAAACCAAACCAGTCACCTTGGTTTTATGGTAAGTGAACAACAAGGTGTACCATAACGCTGAAGAAGACAGGTGAAAATATTTTTTCCAACTTACAAAGTATGATTATGATATCTGCTTGTAATCTGTCCAAACCACTTACTCTTATCGTTCTAGTGCACAAGTCACTGAAAAAACTAGATAGTTCGATAATAACAGTGTACACATATTCCGATAAGAATGCTCGAATACCAATAGGTAGCAATCGATGTAATAAAATATGACAATCGTGCGTTTTGAGACCTGATATTTTTCGCTCTCTTTCATTCATACATCGTGATATGTTGGAAATAAATTCATCGAGAAACTTAACTGGTTTCAGGAACTTGCAAAACTCAACTTGCTCGTTGCTAGTCAACGTGTAACTCGCGTATGGCTTGACCAATCTCTATAAGGTGTAAATCCTTTGTTATCTTTAAATTTTTAGGTCAAACCGAGCATTTGTGGTATCCTTGGTTTTCCCTACGATATTCAACAAGGTAGCAACCATATTGTCACAAACATTCTCCTCAATATGCATTACGTCAAGTTTGTGACGTAACAGTAGTCTCGACCAGTAAGGAAGTTTGGAAAAAAAAACTTCCTTTTGTCCAATTATTAAGAGATCTCTTTCTTTTCTTATCTTTTACAAAAGGATGTTTACTCATAAATGGACTCTAACTGTTCTGGCTGTTCCAGTATTTCATGCCCATTCATCATTGGAGGAGGCCTACGCTCTACTTTTCCATTGTGTAGTCTATTTCTACACCACACGCGGTTCTCTAGAAGATAGCATCGATGTCCCATGAAGGATATTTTACCTCGTATCACAAACAATGATCTATCATCCATGCATATGGGACATGCCCAATACCCCTTCCTACTCCACCCTGATAGGTCACTATACGTCGGGAAGTCATTAATCGCCCACAACAAGGCTGCATGTAGTTGAAAGAACTGACTGGTAAGAGAGTCATACATACAGACCCCGAAATTCCATAACTTTTTCAGTTCCTTAATCAATGGTTAGAGATACACATCGATTTCTTTACACTACAAGAAAACGAGGGTTTCCCGACGCCAAAAAAGATGTCGACACAAAGAACGTCTGGAATAAGTGTATTCCCGACACAATGACCACTGCGTCAGGAGGGGCGTCGGAAATCCCATTTTTCCCAATGCATCCAACACGCATCGGTCAAACGGCGTCGAAAATAGGCCAAATTAAATTAAAAATACACCTTATTCCCGATGCCATGCACAATATGTCGGGAATAAGGGGTTTTCCCGATGCACCGTAGCGCGTCGGAAAAGCATTTTAATGAGCATCGGGAATACGGTTATTCCTGATGCCTTTTTGGGGAATTCCCCCGCACGATGGCGTCGGGAAATCCCCTTTATAATCGATTCAGTTCTGTATTTCACAGAACCGAAACCGAAAGGAAAAGGGAGAAGAGAGAACCATAGAGGCTTCGCCGTCTGTAGCTCACCGCCTTCCATTCCGTCGTCATCGCCGTCCCTCGCCGTTCCGCCGCCGTCTGCCACCTTAGGTAAGTTTAAATATAAAGTTTGTTTAGTTTAAATTTATGTTTTAGGGTTTTTTTTAATCGATTTTTGTTTGTTAAATGTATTTTGGTATATAATATGTGTAACTTGTGGTTGAATTTAAATTTGAAGGGTTTAGGATTTATAGTTAAATTGAAAATTGAATTGGAAGGGGGGGTATAGTTAAATTGAAATTTGAATGGTTTAGGGTTTAGGGTTTAATTGAATTGAGGGGGGGCTTATAGTTAAATTGAAAATTGAATTGGGAGGGGGGTTATAGTTAAATTTAAAATTCAATTGGGGGTATAGTTAAATTGAAAATTGAATTGGGGGGAGGGGGGTGTTATAGTTAAATTTAAAATTAAATTGGAAAGGGGGTTATAGTTAATTGAAATTTTTGTAGGGTGTTTATGTTTTGAATTGAAAATGTAATATGTGTTAAGATTTGTTTTGGCTTCCTGCAGTTATGGTAGTCTGTTTGTGATGAATATTTTTATTGTTGATTTCATATGGCTATCCTGCAGTTATGGTAGCCTTTTTTGTTTTGAATTTGTTTATGTTTGGGATGGCTATCCTGCAGTTGTGGTAGCCTTTTTTGTTTTAAATTTGCTTCTATTTAGGATGGTTTCAAGGAGTGGTAGTAGGATAGCTTGAAGTATTTTGTTGTTAATAATTAGGTTGTGTTGGCTATCCTGCAGTTATGGTAGCCTCTATAGTTTGATTCTAGCTATGTGTTCGTATTTGCTTATTGAATGTTTATTTTCTATGTCCACAGCCATTATGTCATCGTCATATCCACGTAATTTTATGAAGATGGACGCTATGTTTCTCGAGTTTGAGGACGATTTAGATAACATCGCGGGAGGATCGTCGTCTGTGGGCGACGATACAGGTGAGTCTAAGAATTTTCTTCATTTTAACTTACGATTATTTCATGCTTTTTTTTCTAGCATTATATGTTATTATCGATTTATTGAGCAGGGTCTTCTTCTCAACAACCTGCGACTCCGACTCCTAGGAGACGTGCACATTCTCGACTCTTAGAGTTAGAGCGCCAAGTTGCAATAAATGGGCGCATTCCAATGATGATCGCCCCTGGAGTGGAGAAGCCTATTTCCTCCACACGTCGTTCGCTTCAGCCAGGCGATAGGCGAGTGCGTGCGAAAGACATTTCTCGTTTGCTGTCTTAAGTGGGCGGACGTTAAGAGAGAATACATTGAAGTCGTCAAGGGCGACCTCCAGGTAATTAAGTGCACTACACGTTTATGATTTCATTTGAAACATATCTAACTTTAACCAATCTAATGTGTTATGTTTGTAATGTGTAGCGAATGTTTGTGTTTGATTTCAATGATCAAGCAATGAATAGGTTTATTGAGCATCAGATGCTCATGACCTTTAAAGAGTTCCGGGCCGAATGTCATAGACATTTCAAAAAGTACAGCGACCCCGAGGAGGCTCGTGGCAACCTACCAAACGCATTGGTTGGACGTCATGAGGATTGGCACTTCCTTTGTAACCACTATATCAGTCGTGCATTCCAAGTATTTGTCATGATTAATTATGATAACAAGTTTTAATATGTATAAGAAATAACAATATAATTGTTTTAATGCAGGAGAAATCACGGACGAACAAGGCTGCTAGACAGAGGCAGCCTTACAATCATAGTAGCAGTCCAAGTCGTTTCTACAACGACAGTACGAGCTCGCTGAGAGAAAAAGGGAGCTGGTCTATCGTGTGGAGTTTTTCCAACAAGCACATGTTCGAGCTGGGACGTTCGTGTCGCAGGCCACCGAGGATGCGTATGTAAGTTATGCCCTTATTAATTATCCTCTTTCATTATATATTTTTGCGCGTTACCTAACATAGTTTTTAAATTTGTTGCAGAATAAAATGTTGGAACTCCAATCCCAACCTACCTCAGAGGGTAGTTAGCCACTCTCTGAGGATGAGATATGCGATCAGGTGTTGTGTAGACGACCAGGCTACTCAAAAGGCCTTGGTTGGGGACCCAAGCCGAAGGCCCACAGGACGACGAGTTCGAGCAGTTCGTCGACATCTTGTTCGCAGTCCACATAAAAAGAGATTGAATTACAAGCTAAACTTAATGAAGTTTTGGAACGGATTGAAGTGCAACATAGAAATCACCAAGCATTAGCTTCACAAGTGGAAACATTGAAAAAGATGGTGGAAGAATTAACTCATGCACAATAGAGACCACCACATGATCCCTAGCTCTGCGGTACTTTTTGTTATGTTTGCGTTTTTTTGTATTATGATAACTACATTTTTGTATTAAACTTACTAATATTTTGTTAACTTATTCGTATTACTAATTTTTTTTTAATTTTTGTTTGTATATTTCTTAATTTATTAATTTATATTCAATTTGTTTTAATTTAATCTAAAATGTCGCGAAAAATATTTAAGCTATTCGAACGTCGTTGTGAATGTTTGAGCAAAATATTTTAGGGGAAAATCGAAATTAAATATTAAAGAAATATAAAAAGGAATTCCCGAGGCATTCCCGACGTGCGAGGTGCGTCAGCATAAGGTCCGTCGGGAAAGAGGCATTCCCGCGCCACTTTTGTCGACGCATATAACGGCGTCGGGAGAGGCATTCTCAACGCATGTGATGGTGTCGGGAATACATCGAAAGACGCACTCCTGACGCTATACCCACACGGCGTCGGAAATGCCTATCCCAACTCGATTCTCCCAACATTTGTCCCGGCGCTGTGAAATACGTCGACATATCCTTTCCCGACGTCATTTTCATTTTTGCCGACGTTTTTTAGCGTCAGGAGTACTCCCGTCTCTTGTAGTGTTACCAGAAGATCTAGAATCGGGTATAAGCAATGACATAAAGAAATTTATCTCTTTCATGTATTTCCAAGGTGGAAAATTGTAAGGAAGTAATACAACATGCCACATACTATACGAGGTACTCATATGTCCAAATAGATTAAATCTATCTGAAGCTAACCCCAAACGCAAATTCTGTGGATCGAAAGCAAAATCAAGAAATACACAATTAAAGTGCTTCCATCCCTCTGCATCAATTGGATGTCTCAACACACCATCTGTTTCAACACGTTTATCCCTATGCATCTCATGTTAGTGGACCCTTCTAGTTAGATATCAAGCGCTATAATCTCAGTATCAACGAAAAGTAGCGCAATACCTTATGCACAAATTTTTCCCTCTGTTATGATTAACCTTGTACCGAGTCTCGCCAAATGTAGGACAATGTTTGAAATCGATAAACTCTTTCTAGTACAATATACAGTCGTACTTGCACGCATGAATAGTCTTGTATCCCAAGCCCAAGTCACGAAGTTTTTGTTTGGCTTCATAAAATAAACTAGGGATAGTACTACTACCATTGGAAAAGTTTCTCTTAAGAGTTCTAAGAGCATGTCGAATGACAACTGTTTAGAACCTTGATGTGCATCAACTTAACCAAAAACTTCAAGGAGAAAAATTCATAATAACTGGGGTACAAGTCATTACGTACTTCACTCAATAAGTCCTGAAATATGTTTGTTGTATCTTGTTCTATATTTACCCCAATATTCCTCGACATTTCATCCTCTAAATGACCTTCCTTTGTTTCCTCTTCCTGTTTAATCGGGGCTTGTAAATCATTCAGCATACCAAATATATCATCTTCTTCATGAAAGTGCTTACTACTAGTCTCTTCATCAAAGTTTTTTGTACCTCTATTAAAGCTAACTGACTCTCATGATACACCCACTCAGTGTAGTAGGGGGATATTTCAATAGTAAGTAGATGTCATTCCACACCTCTAGTAAGTTCCAGTTTGAGTTCATACATCTCTTGCATGGACACCTTATTCGTACATAATATCAACGTGAAACTTGGCCACATCTAAAAATTGGGTCACTCCCTCTCTATACTCAATGGAAAACTTATTCCTAAGTTTCATTCAACCATTGTCCATCGTTAAAGCCCTTAAAACATAAATAGGTTTGATTAGAAGTATATTCCTCCTCACACATCTAAACTTACTCCCCTGAATAAAAAATCTCTAAACTTTTCATTAAAGCTAACTTTAAACTACAGAGGCTGCAGGATAGCCACCATAACCTAATTAACCACAAACAACTTCAATCTTCGCATACGGTACCCCTTCCAATAATGATATTTTACAAGTTACCCTACTACATCTTCAAATCCTCAGAAAGACAAACAAATTCAAAACTAAGTTGGCACAAAAAACTACCATAACTGTAGGATAGCTGTCCCAAATCAACAACAAATGATTTCAAAACTATTAAGAAATAAACAACTAAAATTAAACTAAAGGCTGCCATAACTACAGGATAGCCAAAACGAATTTCAACCACAAATTACATAATTTTTAAAACAATAATAGCCCTCCCTCTCCCCCCTCCCCCCTCAAATTTTCAATTCAAACCCCTCAACCCCTTGAAAAGTTCAATCCCCCTCTTCAAAATTTAAATTCAACCCCCCCCCCCCCTCTAATTCTTAACCAATCCCCCTCAAATATTCAATTAAACCCCCTCCCCCTCAAACTTTCAAATTTTCAGCTCAAATTTTAAATTCCCCAACTGAATTTCTTAAAAAACTTCCCTTCAAATTTTCAACCCACATTCCAAAATTTTAACTTTAAAAACCAAAATCAAACAATATCCTAGAACTAATTCAACATTCAATCTTAAACTAACATTAAAAAAAAAAAAAAAAAAAAAAAAAAAAAAAAAAAACTCTAAACAGACTAACCTAAACTAACCTTAACTAACTACAAATCTTAAATGAACTTCAAAACTCTAAACAATATTCTACATAGTTAGAAACTTACTGAATAGGAATGAGCAGTGGCAAGGAGATGACGGCAATGAGGGAACGGCAGATGGACTTCTTTTTTTTATCCTTCTTCTTTTCTCGTATCTCCTCGTCTTTCAATTCTATGAAATACAGAATCGAAACAAAATATATAGTGAAACTCCTAACGCACCAATGAAGACGTCGGGAGATTCTCCCAATTTCCAACTCCATTAGTGATTCGTCACGAATAGTTAGAAACATTCCTGATGAATCACTAATGGTGTCGAAAATAGGTAACACCATTCCCAATGCCATGCATGGGGCGTCGAGAATCTTGATCTAACATAATTAATATTCGAGTTCTTCTCGATGGCCCATGTAAGACGTTGGGTTACCTATTTTCGATGCATGACGAGAACCGTCAGGAACAAGGATCTCCATTATCGATGCCCTTGTCCCAAACGTCGAAAATGGCTTCTTCTTTATCGACATTTCATGAAGGACGTTGGAAAAAGGTAATATTAAAATAATGTGTTCGCTGTGTCCCGACGTATACAAGATGGCGTCGGAAAAAGTTGTATGTCCTAACATTCCTTCTTCCGACATCGTTTTGTGCGTTGGGAACCCCATCATTTCTTGTAGTGGAGCTGACCCTTAAACTTTAACCTTTAAACAATAAGCAAGCGGAAGCTAACACATAAATTCTAAAACAATCGGGTAAAACCCTTCTCATTAAACAAACTTTATATAAGTTTATACATACATAACTTAACTTTATTTACATAAAAACAACATCCAAAACCATCATTCCCAAACGTAAGTCTGATACCACAAAAGACCAATTTAACATAAGTACAAAACAACCAGACACATATGATATTTAAACAAAATCCTTCAACAGACACGATCTTTACTTGGAAAGTGGAAAATTATTTTAAAGAGTGTGAGCTAAACGAACCCAATGAGTGATAGTTTTTCTAAATAACTTTTTGTAAGCTTTTTAGAAGCAATAAATCATAAGTCCTTTGAACAGTAAACAATAAACGATAACATGAATATTTTAACTTCATAAACATTTAAGAAACAGTAACTTAAATCATCATTTTTCTGCTTGAATACCAAGTATCTACTCCTGGGAGGTAGTAGAGATTACTCGATACCAACTCCAAACCTCAGAGATGGGCATCCCCAATCTCTGTTCTTGGGAGATAGGTGTACCTAGCTCCAATCCTGGAGGCAAGTGTCCTTACCTCAATTCCTTGGTGCTCCTTAATCCTACCTCGTTAAGGGATGTTTGAGAGATCTTGGTTCCGAGAAAACAGTTATAAAATCACAAACTTTAAACTTCCTCAAAGAATCCTTTTGCATAGAGTCATTAAATCTTATAATACCTTGATAAACTCATTTTCTAATAAGCCATAAACATTTCTCAGTAAACAATATGCTTGAATAAATACTTTAAACAATGACATGCTTGAAAAACTATTCATAAATCACTTAAACATTTACTTCAAACCATTCACAAACAATAGTTTAAGAACATGCTTGAAATCAATTTAATAAATTCATTTCTCACTCACAGATACAAGCTTAAGTCCTTGATCTGTAAGTTTGCCCGATCTCTTCTTGACCTGAAATAATGGTAAAATAATCCATTTGATTTTCCTTGACCATGAAATATGAAAAGTTTACTCAAAACTTCCAAAAATCACCACAATGGCCCAAAAACACCTCTCAACACATGCTGACGCGTAGGGATGGACAGCACAGCCACTACTAAATTTGTCTACTTAACATGTAACGCCCCAAAAATTTGAAATTTTATTTTATTATCTTAAGTGTAGTTATTGAAATTTTGGATGTATTTGGGGAAACTTGATTAGTTATATTTGGTTGTGTAATTAATTAAGTTTTGAGGATAATATAATTATTTGATTAGGATAATAAAATTGGTAGAGATATTGTTTGTAGATAGAGATGATTGGTTGGTTGAGAAGGGAGATTATGTGATTTATTTGGGAAAAGAAAAAAAAAGAGAGAAAATGGGAGATTTTGTGAGATTTAAATGAGGTGAGAGAAGATTGATTTGTTTTGGAATTAAGATAAGGAAAAGGAAAGAGAAAATAATATTGGAATTTAATTGTGTTTAAAAAGCCCATCGGGATCCGTGCACCATAAAACCCATCATCTTCTTCTTTGAGAAAAAAAAAGAGTGAACCCTAATCCTTGTAGAAAACCCTAGCCGCCGCAGTCAGCTGCAACACCGTCCTCTGTTTACAGCTCTGAGTCGAAGCAACGCCGTTCGAGCTAGTAGCCGTTGGTGCATCGGATTTGCTCGCCGTTCGGGGCCACAGCTCTTCTGTCCACGCGTCGCTTACGTTCGTCGTTCTCCAGCCAAACGCCGCCCCTGTGAAGCTTCGTCGATCGTTGCTGTCTCCGTCGCATAGTCGAGCCGCGTTGCCTACCCAACCGATCGCTCTCGAGCGAAATGTTCGTCAGACCTGCGCCTCCAGTCGCCCCTTATTCACAAACCCGAGAACCCGACCCGTGTCTCCAGCTATTCTGCAAGTGCCTAGCCGCCCGCATGAGCCGCCTGTGCATCAGCCGAGCCGTCCGCGTGAACCTGTGCCAGTCGTACCCACGCCCGCAACCATCAGCCGAGCCAATCCCTTCCTCCAGCCGAGCCAGTTGAGCTGCCAAGCCTCTTTTAACCCTATTTTTGACTCATTTTCCTTGGTAAGCCTTGGTATGCTTGATTTGGTTTTAGTTTACCCAGCTAAGGTTTATTTTGACCCTAACTAAGTTAATTGTTGGATTAAATTGACTATAATTGGAAGCCGAGCTGGGAATTTGTCCAACTAAGTTCGAACGAAGTTCGGCCTTGATCTTGGGTAAGTTACTTCAAATGAATTTTTGGACTTAAATCCTTTGAGGGTTAAATTATTAAATTGTAGTTTCCTAACCATTTAGGACTTTTGCTGCTTGGGAAGCGTGATTTTACTGCTAGAACTCGTTGAGCAAACCTCCAGGTAAGAAATTCTACTACTAGACCTACGAGTAGAATTAAGAGATCGCATATATTCTTAGTTATGCATGTCGCTACGTACCCGAGACGACGCGGAGCGGCCGACATCCTTAAAAAGGTTTATTTTTTAAAAAAAAAAGAGTAGCCACCAATCTTTTTTACGGTGTGATTGGACACCGAAATAAAGTGAATCATTTTAAATAAAATAAAAACTGGTCTACAAAAAAAATTAGAGTTGAGTTCGGGAGTCATTTGTGTACGAGGAAGGTGTTAGCACCCCATAACACCCGTTTTAGAAAACGGTGGCCAAATTTAATGTCTTGAATAAAATTTATTTTTTTAAAAAGAACTATGTCTTATTTCATTGCTCACCACTCCAATATTTGGAGCAATGATCCCATAAAATAAGTGGGATACACTCATTAATTAGACTATATTGGGGAAAATTCCTCACCTTAAGAGGATGAGAAATGGTTACAATTTCTCAAATTCTATCATAGGCTAGTCTTCGAATAAAGTTTTTTTTTTAAACATTGATTAAATTTATTTTTTTCTTGGGATCAAATCTCGAACTCCCAAAGATATCGATCCCTCACCTCAAGAATCTAGAAATAACGGACTCCCAGAAATTTCTAGATTCCATCGTAGGATTTTTTAGCGAAATCGGTGTGGGTTATTTAAAAAAAAAGTAGATTAGGAAACCTTATGAAATATATATTTAATTTTGAGTTCAAAATAAATAATTTTAAAGCAACAAAAAATTGTAAATGGTTTAAAGAGAAAAATTTTTAAAAAAAATCAAAATTAAATACAATTATAGTTAAAAGTATTTTAAAATTTTCAAGAAATTTTTAATGAAAGTCGAATAGAAATAACAAATATACCACACAATAAATTAGGCAAAATATTAACGCATGCATATACTAAATATAACGATAGTAATAAAAATAAGTTAAGAGAAAAGGAAAAGAAAAGATACATAATAACGATAAATAAAATAAGAGAAAAAATAAAAAAAGAACTAAATGAAATAATAAACAAATAAATATGTAAAAAGAATTAAATAAATAAGTGAAGAAAAGAGGACCTAGGGATGATAGTAAGTAAAAAAAATAATGAAAGGAAATAATAATAATGATATGATAATAAAAATAATTTTTTTAAAAAAATCATAAATATAAAAGACTAAATAAATAAATAAACAAAAGTTATACATATATAAAATAAAAAAGAAAATAAAGAGAAAGTTAAAAAGAATATATATATATATATATATGTTTATATAATAATAATAATAATAATAATAAAATTATAAATAAAATTAAACTTTAATAAGAGAATAAATAAATAAAGAAAGAAAAATAAAAGAAACAGAAGGTGACAACAAAGTTGCCGCCACCTAAAACAAAAAAAGAAAAAGAAAATATATATAATAAATATAATTATAATATAAAAAAATAAAATTATAAATAAAATTAAACTTATATAAGTAAGTGAATAAAATAATAAAAAAGAAAAAAGAAAACAAAAGGGATGACGGCAAGAAAAGAAAGAAAAAAATATATAATAATAATAATAAAGGAAATTGTATTGGATGACACAATAAAAATCCAATTTAGCAATATTAGCGCTAACATTTTTAATTTTGCAAATATATCAACTTTTTAATTTTGGTTGATATTTTTTATTTTATTCTTTTTATTATTCCAAAATTGCCCTTTTTTGGTGTTTTCTCTTCCTCTTTCGTTTTTCTTTATTGTTCTCCTTCATTTTTCGTTTTCTTCTTCTCCTCTATCGTTCTTCTTCACCATTTCTCCTATTCACCTACTTCTCTTCTCCTCGTCTTCTTCTGCCTCTTCTCCATCGTCCTTCTCTTCTCTCTTCAGTTTCGTTCTTTTAGAATTCTCCTTCTTTGTCGGCTTTTTTTTTTTATCATCTTCTCCTCGTCTTCTTCTCCTATTCTTCTCATTTTTTCTTCAGGGAAAACAAGAATTATGTATGTATTTCTTCCCCTTTTTTGAAGCCCTAATATTATTTCTATAAATTACTCATATATTATTTATTAAAATTAGGGCTACGATTAGTTCTTCCTCATCTCTTTTATTTGTTCATAATATCTTTTGTCGAAAGGAACTTTGTAGATCAGTTTGGTTTTATTTAGTTACGTTCGATTCTTTTTTTTTTAATTTGTATCAGTTTTTTATATCAACGGTATGATATACTTATATTATATGTATTAGTTGACTGATATACTTACTACGTGTTTTTTATTTTTCCAAAATTGTTGCAGTTCATTGTAGTTATGGTTAAATTGGCAGTAATTGTTTTTCAAAGTGGTCAATGAGATGAGCAACATTACTACGTGGATTACAAAACAAATTGTGTTTTGGTTGATGGAGCGATATCATCATTTGATTCTTTTGTGAACTTGATTCATACTGAAATTCAGGTTGAGTCATCTATTGAACTTTCAGTTTTAATTTGTTGACTATAGGCGATAATGATGTTCAACATGTTATTAAGATTGTAAACATACCATAACAACTGTATCGATAATACATAAAGTGTATCACGCTTAGTGCATCATATGTATTTAATTAATTGAGTGTATCAACAGTTTCGCAAGTGTATCAACAACATATCAAGTGTTTCAAACTAATAATATGTATCAATGAAGTTTTGCAAGTGATTAAGTGTATTACATATATCAAATGTATTAGCAAACAAACAAGTGTATCAACGAAATATAAAATGTATCATTCTTAGCGCATCAAGTGTATTTAATTGATTAAGTGTATCAATAGTTGAGCAGGTGTATTAACAACATATCAAGTGTTTCAAACTAATAATATGTATCAACAAAGTTTAGCAAGTGATTAAGTGTATTAAATCTATCAAGTGTATCAGCAACACAATAACAAGTGTATCAACGATATATAACGTGTACCAATGATATATAAAGTGTATCATTCTTAGTGCATCAAAGTGTATTTAATTGATTGAATATATCAACAGTTGAGCAACAGTATCAATAACATATCAAGTGTATCAAACTAATAATATGTATCAATAAAGTTTAGCAAGTGATTAAGTGTATTAAATCTATCGAGTGTATCAGGAAACAATAACAAGTGTATCAACGATATATAAAGTGTATCATTCTTAGTTCTTCAAGTGTATTCAATTACTTGAGTGTATCAATAACATATCAAGTGTTTTAAACTAATAATATGTATCAGTGAAGTATTAGAGAGTAAAAAAAAATGTACAAGCAGTACATATTGGTGTATCAACGGTATACAATGTGTATCAACGGTATATATTGGTGTATCAACGGTATATATTGGTGTATCAGCCGTATATATTGGTGTATCAACCGTATATATTGGTGTATCAACCGTATATATTGGTGTATCAACCGTATATATTGGCGTATCAATAATAACTTAAGGGTAACTTCGTAATTTCGTAATTTTAAAATGCGGGTTGGGCTTCAATTTTGCTATTTTTGCAAATGTAAAAATGATGTGCTATGGGCCTAATTTATGATACTATAATTGTCATATTTGCAAGAGCCCCTAATAAAAATATAGGATTTTTCTTATAACTTTTTTTTTCTCTATTTTTTAGAGGGAAGAAAAATGTTAAAAGACTTTTTTAGCATAACAATAAATAGGTAGAAAAAAAATTCCTTATACATTTTTTTTCTCTCTCTACATTTGAAAAGAGAAGAACAAAAATAAGGATTCAATTCCGAAGAAAATTACTTGTTGTATGAGGTGCGGATCCTTGGGAGTAAACCCTACCTAATGCAACCTCCAACTAAGTTTTTATGGGATTAGAATTAGGGTAAAAAAAAGATAATATGAAGATAAAAATAAAAACAATAAAGCGAAAAAGCTAATGACCCACCTTTTTGCAGAGGAATGCGTTTTTTCAAATTCTCTCTAAACACTTTTTTTGTAGAGATTCAAAAAAAATTCGTAGAGATTCTCTCTAAAGCCTTTTTTTTCTCAAGAATTTCTCTAAAACAATTTCTTCTTCCCTTTTCCAAATGACAAAGGACCCTAATAAGTATAAAATTAGGAAAATTTAATAAGTATAAAATCAAATTACATATTATGTAATTTTATTAATTTTCTTTTTTCTAAAATAGTAAAAATATGATATTGAAAGATTTTATCCAAAATAAATTTTTTGCTTTTTTCCTAAAGTGATAAAGATAAGTCAAATATGGTATTAAAATTTTTTGTATAAAATAAATTATCTTGCTTTTCCTAATATGATAAATCAAAAGTGATTTTGTATAAATAAATTAATTTGCTTTTTTTTTAAGTGATAAGTCAAAAAAATGATTTGACTTTTTTTTTAAATAATAGATATTCTCATTAATGACTTTATTTTCCATTTTAATAAAAAGATAAGAAAAAACAAAAGATTTCGTATTATTACAAAAAGATTTTACCTTTTTCTTTTTTTAACAAAATAAATAAATGAAATATATTAACCATTGCTACAATTAATAATTTAAAGAATAATAAAAAAATATAGGATAAAATTAGGTGGCTACAATGCACATTGATGACTAGACTGCATAACGGCATGGCAATTAATGATGATATGATATGACATGATGATATGATTTGACATGATGATATGATGTAACATGATGATGTGATGATGCTATGTTTCGTGTATGCTATGGTTAGGGTGTATGTTAGCTTATCCTATTAGAGTCGTACTTGTATGGGTGTCCTTCGGGATCACCACCTATTTAGGACTGCGTAGTCCGACAGGATCGCTTGCAGCCCGATTGTCTTAATGTTTCCTTCGGGTACGCTATAGACCAGTTTGTCCTAGGTGTTCCTTTGGGTTCACCGAAGACCAGATTATGTTCCTACGGGATCACATGTTGCACGTATTCGGGAACGTGCCAGTTCTTGGGTACCATTTTCAGGACTCTAATAGGAAGTTAACAGGCACCTAGCGAGACTAGTAGTGGGTCCCTTACTGAGTATTTTATACTCACTCTTTCCATTTCATTTTTTAGGCAGAGGTAGAGGTAAGGGCAAGGGCAAGCTGGCGAGCGAGCAGAAGTGACTGTGGCGATCCATAAGGATCTTATGCTTCCGCTTCATGTCGTAGTTCAGACTTTAACGTTGCATTTTAGTCTATTCTTTATTCGTTATTTTATTTCTTTAAAATTAGATAGGGCCCGAGTTAGGTTTTTTTTTTTTACACTTATCTCTAGTTTCATTTGTTTAGTCTTTTAAATAAAAAAATTTAGGTTTTGTTTCATTTTATCCAAACTTTACAAATTTTATTTGTCTTTTAAAATTTGTAATGGCTTCGACTTAGTACAAGGAGTTGGGTTGTTACATAACAAGTACAACAGTAATAAGTTACTAGTGATAAATTTTGTCCGATAAATTATAATTAATATTGTCATTTTCTTTCTATTCATGTAAGACTTGATACTAATACATCATAGTATGAACTTTCTTCTATTCATTTTAAGAAGCCACACACCTACAACATTTTGTAGTTTCATCATATCTCAACGAGGGAGAAAATCGAACCTCCCATTATTTGATATGTAGTGAAAGAACAAGAACAACAGACACAACCTGAAAAACAGAAATACATCAATGGTTGAGTCATATATCACACTTTTTTAATACGTTTCACTGCATTGTTTGGAGTACAAGCAGTCGAAGATGGATGTCACGTCGTCCTATGATAAAACAACCTAGATACCTTCTATCTTGATCTAAATTGCACCGGGGCCAACAAAAATGCTAAAACATTCCGATTGTGCTTGAAAAATAGAAAAAAGAAACGAGATATAGTCAAAACAGAATAAAAGCATAAAGGAAGACATTTTTTTTCACATACTTCTTAAATGGAGGCTTTTATAAGGCTTGGCTCACAACGATTCACGAGAACAAAAAATGCCTCAATGATTAGAAAAGTTAATATGTAATAATGCAATAATTAAAGAAAAATAATTTAAGAATCAAATGGAAAATCAAAACTATTATCATTATTTTTAAAAGAGGAATTGTTATGGATAGCAAATATATATATATATATATATATATACAAAATATAGCAAAAAAAAAATTTAAATAGGATATAGAGAATTTGATAGATTCAACTATATCTTGTAAATAATTTTAATATTTTGTTAATTTTGAAAATGACTCTTATTTAAAAGATTATTTAATAAAATATAATATTAATTTAGGCCTCACTCCACCACACTCTGACTACTTGACCTACAATGTGTGTGTGGAGAGATGATTGAATCTATATTTATCTATTTCTTCATCCTTCTAACACTTGGTATCTGTTAGAGTTGTATATTTAAATAGAAAAATTTATCTCTCTTTCTTTTGAAAATCCAAATATTTTTGTGTTTTTATAGTGTTTTACTCTTTCACCTCGCAATTCCTTTAACTTGGTTCATGATCATTTAAAAGAAAAATTACACACACTCGTGTGGTCGGTGTTGATACTACCTACACAATTGTGTGTCATTTTCTATATATTGTGTGTTATTGACCTACTCGATCGTGTGTCATTAGCCTACACGATCGCGTATCATGATCGTTTACAAAGAAGAATTACACGCATCTGTGTTGTCGATTAATCGCGTGTTAACTGGAATGGTATTTCGCATTGTGAGTCTGTGGGCTTTTTTCGTTTTCGGAATTATTCTAAACAGTATAAATATTTTTTCGGTTTCTTTTATTTTTGAAAGAACCCCTTGTTTTAATTATTTTAAACTAATTTGTAGACATCAACTCTAAAGACTAAAAATGAGTATTTTTTGAAACATTAAATTTAAAAGTGTAAATCAACTAAGACCTAGAATTCTTAAATATTAATCAAATAAAATATATTGTTATCACATAAAATATGTAAAGTAGAGCATAAGTTTTTTTCGGTAATTATTTGTTTGTTTGAAGTTTCTTGTATCACATTCTTCCATATTTCGATATATGTGTATATATTTTATTCATATTTTGGATAGAAATATATTAATAAAATAAAAAACGTAAATTCCAATCACTATTCATAATATCATTTCCATTCTTATTGTTTTATTTGCATATAAATCATGAAGATATGTAGATGTAATGTTTAAGTCAAATATATAATGGAATTCATAATATTTGGTTTGTTTTTAATTTCATGGATCACTTTTTTTTTAGAGGGTTAACAATCATTTTTAAAGAAGAAATAATAATTTAATAGTTATGGAGTTGTTGGGATTAAAAAGCAATTTGAAACCAAAACAAAAATGGTGGCTTTTCTTTTCCGACCCCTATACAAATCTAGCTATTGGCTATTGCCTCTCCTTTGTCAAAAGCATTGAAATTTAATATTTTCTAAAACTTATAAATGACCAAACTAAAGTTTAAACTTCAATAACCAAATCCACTTGGATTCAAATGTTTCGTCAATTTTAGTTTTATGTTTAATAATTAAATATTTCTTTGATTCAAAAGTATGCTAAGTTACAAATGACATGGACTCGGATAGATTTAACTTATCTAACTTTTTTTAAGTAAAGGTTGGAGGTCGGGTGAATTGAACCAAAGATGTTTTGGGCCTTAACACATATAGATGTCGGTTGAGTTCAACTCTTGTTGGCAAATTCTCTAACCTTTTGATCTTGAATATGTTCTTAAGTCGGTTGAATTGTGTTCAAGTTATTGGTTAAGTTCATAAATAGAGAGACCGACATGTAACTAATTAAAAAATATTTAATTTAGAAACAAAATAATTGTATTACTTATTAAAACAACAACCTACTTAGCATATAAGGGAAGAACAATTCATATCGAGGATAAATGTTAGTTTGGAAAATTGGAAAGTCATATGGAGGAAGACTTAGTTGAACTTCCACGATTCAACTTATAGGCAGATCGAAAAAAGAAACTAAAGGAAACAAATTGAGAGGATAGGCAAAAAATGATCAAAGAACCACGTGGAAAAAAAAAAGAGTGAGAGAGAGATTTTAATATATGTTGAATAAAGAGGTAGTCATAATGAACATTAATATAATGAAGCCCTACAAGCAAGAAAATAGCTTCAACACATGGAAGAGATAAATAAACTCTTGGGACATGTTTGGGGGAAAGGTTATATAGGGTATGGTTGGGTACCCAACCTTTGATTGGGGGAAGGGTTATCATAACCTTAGTTTTACCTCTGACATCCCCCATCAACTCTTCCTCAACTCTTTCTCAACTCTTCCTCAACCCTTCCTCAACCCTTCCTCAACTCTTTCTTAATCAATTCTTTTCTCATTTATAACTTATATGCTTATGAGTTTTGTTAATTTAATCTTTTTATTTTAAAAACACAATTTTTTTAAATTATGAATTTGGCAAGATTATATTATTAAAATTTTAATTTCTTCCTTTATTCTTGAATTAGGTACACTACTACAAAAACAGGATTTCTTGACGGTTTTAAACTGTCAAGAGTGATTATTCTTGACGGTTTTAAAACCGTCGTTGAATCCAGTGTCAAGAAAGGCATTTTTCTTGACAGTTGTAAAAAACGTCAAGATTTGTTAACATTGACAGTTTAGAACCGTCAAGTATTCCATTTTTCATGACAGTTTAGAACCGTCGAGGATAGGTTTTAATGACAGTTTATAATCGTCAAGAATGTGACTATGAATGACAAAAATCGTCAAGAATGTGAATATTCATGACATTTTAAAACCGTCAAGAGTGCATTTTTCATGACATTTTATAACCGTCAAGAAAGTCATTGTTTATGACATTTTGTACCCGTCAAGAGTATTCTTTTTCATGACATTTAGGAACCGTCAAGAGTGATTTTTAATGACATTTTAGAACCGTCAAGAATTTCGTTGTTCATAACATTTGCGAACCGTCAAGAAATTTATTGTTCATGGCATTTTAAAACCGTCAAGAATTTTTCATTTTTTTAATTGTAATTTATTTATATTATTGTTCCTGTATTATACTCTCATTGGTCCAAGAATTCAACTACATATAAACGACAAATATACATCAAATGGCAACTAAACATCATCCATTCATATCATTTCCAAAACATTGCATCATATTCATATATCATTTACAAAACCAATACATATGAACAGTTCACCTATCAACAATTCACCTAAACTCTAAACCTCAACAAAGTCCCAAAAGTATATCAATCAATCCCCACCTCTCCCCCTCCCCCTCCATATGAACATTTCAAAAAATCAACCACAAAAAATAAAGTTTCCTGTTTCAGAGATGACAAATAAATCCTAGATCATATGTACGAACCCAAAAACTCAACCAACTCAACCCGCACCTCATCTAACTCGGCCTGTGAGTATGGTTTTCTTGTATCAATCTGTAAACATGCAAAATAAATGAATTAGTATTCATGAAAATTATTATACCCACAATATTGGATCAAAAGTAAACTATCTAAAGAACAAAACCACTTAGAATATAAAGCAGTGATGACAGTATCAATATAAAGCTCTTAAAACAAACGTAAAAAGTTTCTAAAAAGTTTCATAGCAATACTTTAACACTTGAAACAGCAAAAAAAAATGTTTAAATGTCACTTCGAGTCTCGTAACAATCCCAAGAAGATCCTACACTCACTTTGATTCTCAACCAACCAAAAGTTTTCAAAAAGTGTGTGAGTAACACTTTAACCCCTGAAACGAATGAAAAGTGCGTAAGAGAAGTATTGAATCTCAAAACAACCTATATTGCTCCACACACTTACAATCAAGCCCCCTCTGAGGAAACACTTTAAAGGATTGGTATCACATATTGATAACATGATTGGCTAGCTGCACTAGGAAATAGAAAGAAAAACAAGTGGCACACCTTTCTAATAACATACTAGCGGACCACAATAACTTTCTATTTGAATTACATGTATAGTGTTCTATGCAACACATATAGTGTTTTTTAATTACACTTTCTATTTGAATTCAACCAACCAATATTAGATCAAAACTAAACTATCTAAAGAATAAAATCAACTAGATCAATCACAATTCTTCAACTCAATCGAATACCAAAATAGAATCGCATAACCAGATGCAAAAGAAATGCATAGGCAGTGAATATATTAATGCTTCTTTATATTTTCATGTAAACAGAAAAGAAGCACAAAGAAGTAAAGCGTTGTAGCCGCTCCCATACTGAACCCTACTACACCAAGCTTAACTTAGGAAAGAATAAAGATTACAGCAAAATATACTAACAATCAATGGCAGAGGAAAAAGAATAATAGAAGTTAAAGTAGTATAATCACTTAAAATGCTATCAGACATATCCATTTAATCTGCATTAGAAACTCCAAGTTTATAAAATAACACTAAATAAACAAAGCAACAGTCGTTAACAAAATAAAAGATCCAAGAAAATTGGGAATTGGAATTAAAATTACACTTAGCAGAATAGATCGATCACTTAAAAACTAGAAAAAGAAACAAAACCCATCCCTGTAGAAAAACATACTTAGATTTAGTGGACATAGCGGCAATGTAAAATGAAGTAACGAAAGTGGTAAGTAACAGAGAAGTAGAACAGAAAAACAAAACCCAATAAGCTCATGCGATATAAAGCTCAAAATACAAGAGTATTATACTAAGAGTAAAAGAAAATAAAAGAAAATACAGACTAAAACTAACACAAAGACCATACTCAAGCAACATAAATATATGAAGGCAACCTAAAAACGAACCTAGACAAAAAAAAACAATGATTTAAACAAAGCCACTCAAAGACAATACAGCTGGACTTTCATGATATGATTCTGTTACCAAAATTCGGCCTTAATTCAATTTTAAAAGACTATACCTAGGTACACAAATCCATCTCAAAGGCATCATGAAAGAGATCAACCAAAGATCATCTTAGAGAAACAATCTCAAATACAACCTCCACCAGGAAAGGAACTTCTAAGTAACAAACTCCAAAGTTTAGAACATCTCACCCGACGAGTATCTCTAAAGTTTTACTTGAAAGTTTACCTAATATCAATGAACAATTGTTCATTAATCTTCCTTGCCCTACAACAAATATATAGATGCATAATAATCAATCCCAACAACAAGCAAAGCCAACAGAAAACAATCACTCTATGGTTACTAGATCAAAGTCAAGACAACAACAAAATCATAACACTTTTCTCAGCATTCTTTTCCTATAGGACATTTGGGTGTAAAGCCTACGAGAATAAATAGCTAGGTTGTTACAGACATTCAAGGAATCATGTTTCACCCTCCCTTGCCAAAATTTAAACATATATATATATACAAAACGAGTCGCATACAACATACCTTAACCTGCGCACCCTTCAGTTCAATGAAACGAGTCTTCAAAGAGGGAGGAACCTTTTCAGGTCTCGGAACAGAAATAGCAGAAACCATCAGAGGCAACAAGAGACGGATATTTGTTTGAACAAGCCGACTATACAGCTGGAAAAGAAACATGACGACCAGTGGACTCTCTGTTTCTATCTTAAATGAACGGGTACTGGGATTGAGTTGCACAGTCCCCGTGCATCCGGAATTCATTGACTGGTCCGATGAAGTGGATACTTCCATGGGCTTTACATCTTCGACACTAGCAGCTGGATTTTCAAAAAAATGGCTTACAGTCAGCTTAAAGTTCTGGTAAATTTTCCACACGAAGTCCAGCAATGGTTGCACTTCATTTTCTAGAGTCGGACTAAAATTTCTAAGAAGATCAAAGATTATGGGAATACAAATTAAGCCATTCTCCTCGTTATCTGTGGTAAGCACTTGCTTCGTCAGACGACACACGGGGAGAAGAATGACGCGATGCTCGACGCTCGGCTTAGGCAAATGGGACTGAGGTTTACGGAAGGAATGCGACAGCTTCAAACGTGGTGAACGACTAGAACACACGGCTGGCTGCGGTGGGTGGTCGTCGAAAAAGAGAGGTTGACGACGACATTCGGTGGAGAAGTGAGGAGATGGGGTGAAGTGGCGGCAATTGGTTGAGGAAGAAAAAGAAGAAGATAAGGGATGGGGCGTTGATGGCGGAGATGAAGAAGAATAAGAATTTTAGGGTTTTTTTTTCAAAAAGAAATTTAATAATAATAATAAAATAATAATAAATAATAATAAAATAATAATATATTTTTATTATTTATTTTATTTCATTTTATCACCCAAAATATTTTCCTTTCCCTTTTCTTTTCCTTTTCTGACCAACCCAAATAATATAACACCCAACAAAAATAAAATCTTCAAAATTTAAGATAAAAGTGTTAAGAAATTTACCTTGAAAAATTGGGAGGAGGTAGGTTAATTCCAAAAATTGGGAGGGAAATGGAAAAAGTAAAAAGAGAAGGGGAAATGTAGGTTTATTTTTTAAAAAAAAAATATGTTTTTTTATAAAACATTCTTGACGTTTTTAAAACGTCAAGAAACGTCAATAAATTTGAAAATGAAAAATTTTGACGTTTTAAAACGTCAAGAATTTATCGACATTTCTTGACAGTTTTAAAATGTCAAGGATAAATATATACATTTGACGTTTTAAAAAACGTCAAGAATATCGAACTCATAAAAATTCTTGACGTTTGAAAAATGTCAAGAATGTAAAATAAACAACTTGACGGTTTCAAAACGTCAAGAAAAAAATGCATATTACTTGACGTTTCAAAACCGTCAAGAATTCTGTAAATTGCCTCCCCTCCGCCTATTAATCAAAATTCTTGACGGTTTTTTCATTAAACCGCCCCTTTCTTGACGGTTTTTCAAGAAACCGTCAAGAAAAGAAAAAATCAACCGTCAAGAAAGGGTCTTTTTCTAGTAGTGGTAATTTATTGTAAGTACGCACTTAAATTTTTAATTTAATTATCTTCGATCAACTTTATGTTCGTATTCATATCAATATCTTTGTGAAATTAAAATTTTGATATTAATCTCAACCTCATTGTATTTATGAGGTTGATATTGAAATTTTAATTTCACAAATATATTGATATAAATTCGAGCATAGAGTTGATTGAAGGTAATTAAATTTTGATATCAATCTCAACCTCATTGTTTTCGGTACTTCGTATTTCCAATTGTTATTTGTACTTATTTACATATTTACAGGTTGTGTGTTACATTCATAAAAATCAATTCATTGAAACGTAACATATACTTAAAAAATGTTGAAAATAAACGTCATAGTTAAATAAATTAAAGCAACTTGTTTTACAAAAATTGAGACGATTTGGTAAATTAAATATACAAAATTCGTGTATTAGATTTAGAATATGAACTTAAAAAAAAAATTATTCGCACGTAACTACTTAAAAAATGTTGAAAATGAACGTCATATTTAAAGAAATTAAGGCAAATTGTTTTATCAAAACTATGAAAATTTGGTAAATTAAATATACGAAATTTGTGTATCAGATTCATAATATGAATTAAAAAAATATATAAAAATAAATAAATTCTATAACACTACCTACCTAACTCTTTCCCCAAACACATATTATCATAACACTATTATAACCCTACCCACATAACCTTTTCCCCCAAACACATCTTATCATAATACTTCCTTCTTAACCTTTCCCCCAAACACATTTTATCATAACCTTAGGTTTATCATAACACTAGGTTTATCATAACCCTAACCCCCCATAACCCAACCCTTCCCCCAAACAACCCCTTAGATTTTATGTGCTAAAACTTATTGATACAGTAAATGCTACTCTCCCTCCTAGACTCTTACAGAAAGTGTGAAGCTAGCAAGCATCATTCAACTACTCTTACGACACTTGTTAACAAATTGCTCTTACTAACCCATAACCATAAGGAAACTAGAAAAAGAACATGCAACCACTCTTGTATATACATAACTATAACATCAAGGGAATACATACAACACCTAGTGAGTGGCTAATTTTGAAAACAATAAGCTAAAAGCCTAGTGAGTGACTAATTTTAAATAAATAAAGCATGATTATTGTAAATGTCTTTAAAAGAAAGCTCATCATGGCAAAACATATCTAAATAAACTTAATAAAACTTTACTCATTTCTTTGTTATCCATCTGGCTACATTGTAGTAGGGCACGCTCAATACTCTCAATGTTTTATTGCTATTGTGTTAATATCTATCTATCTATGTACACATATTAACTGTCCCTAAAGGGCTAAGCACCCAACATGACTCAAAACCTATTGCATATTGAAGTGGGTCTCAAAGACCTATCATCTCTCATAAGTACCAAATCTCTTGATATCGAGTCTAAACTAGTATCTCGAGCGTAGAGTAATGAAATAAATCAAGCATATAGAATTTAAATATAAATTTGGCTTAAAAGCTTGGAATTCTTAAAACTTGACCTAACTGCTCGGTATACATCTCATACTTGTCTCAGTAAAACATTGAAACGTCCAAAAACTTTCTGGTAATTTTTATTTGATTATTTGGAATTAATTAGAATTATTTGAGTTAAATTGAATTATTTGTTTTAAGAGAAGATTCGATGATTTTAGTAGGAAGATTTGTTTTGTTTTGGTTATTTGAAAAGAGAAGAAGAAAATTATAATAATAATAATAGTTGTTATCAGGGTTATTAGGAATAAGAAAAGGAAAAGAAAATAATTAATGGGTTATATTATTATTTTCAAAATATTTACACCATATAGAATCATTTTGAAAAAGGAAAACGTCTACAGACCCACAACGTGAAATAACAAAAATATCCCCGCGATTAATCGGTCACACACGCGTGAAAAAACGATCGTGTACCAAGTCTAAATGATCTTGTACCCAGTTTAACTAATCTTGGTTGAAATTGTGGCTTGAACAAAAGTTCCCACTAACTCGAGAGAGGTTTATGTTTAATGGTTGGAATATAATCATGTTGTTTATTGGAGAAGCAATAATGATATTCAAGAATTTAAAAGTAACTCAAGAGTCAAACAGTAATTTGACCTATCCACTACTGATCTATATCGATAAATTTTGACTAATTTTATTTCGATCAAACCATTTCAGCCCAAGTCCTCTTGTAGAAGCAAGAGCAAACCTGTCACCATTCAACATATTCGCCAAAAAAAAATAGTTGGAAATTTTTGTTGGGTAAACTCTCCTAATACTATTATACATACAAAATAATTAAAAGAAAGCAATAAAACTAAGAATACAATAATTAACGTTGAAAAACTTCAAACAAATAAAAATCTATGGACAAAGAAAATTTATACATACAAAATAATTTTCTCTCACCCCAATTACCATAAAAACTTTATAATACTCACAAACTTCATTCTCATTATTCAACAATCTATCATTAAATTTTTTTCAAATAATTTCTTAATCTATTTTACCTCATTGTGTAGTCCATTAATTTATAACCATATATGACATCTCTAAAGTTTAAGACTATAAGAAAAGGAAATCTTCCGATGCATAAAATCCTCGAGAGATATACGAGTCGAAAAAAGGATCTTCTAACGCATAAATGACCATCAGAATCGAGGTCAGGCAAAATGTGTACCTAGAGGATCTCTTGACATACAACATAAGGCGTTGAGAGATCATAGACATCTCCTGACGCCTCATGTTGTGCATTGGAAGATCCTTTATTGTTTAAAAAAATACTATTGACAATAGAGATCTAACCCATCTTTGTTTTTATTTTTCTATTGTTAGTTCAAAAACACTCTTCATCCTTATTGTCAAAAAGGAAGAAGAAAAAACATTAACTTTGAGAAGATTAAGAATTATAAATAAGAAAGCAGCAAAATTAAACATTTTAAGAAACCTGAGCAAAGCAGCACATTCGGACTGAATCAAACATCGAACGATCTGAAATGTTCGAGGGGTATGATTAAGTAGGCCACTGCTCCTCCTTCCAATCTTTCCTTATATCAAATGTGTATTTGATTTTCAAGTAGCATTTGTTATCATCATCAACAAACTGTGCCAAAAAAGTAATAAAAAACTAAGAAAAAAAAAGGAACCCAGTAAACAAGCTGATAAGATTGCAGACACAGATTCATGTGAAGAAGAAGCAAAACATGTCTTTTAAAACAAGAGTCAAAAAGTTAAAGTTTCATGTTAGAGCTTGAACGAGTAGGGTGTACATAAGCTTTAGAAATTTTAAGTCTACAATATCCTAGGCACCCTCGAGCAATCTTGGGCAAAAATTGAAGAAAGAAGTTAAACCTCCAGGCTAATATTGGTGCTTCCCAGTCGAGATGAAGGACAAAAAGCTTTAAAGATTGAGTTCTCAAGCTAATCTCGGTGTTTCCCGACTGAGATGAAGGACATAAAACTTTAGAGATCGAGTTCTTGAGTTAATCTTGGTGCTTCCCAACCGAAATGAAGGACATAAAGCTTTAGAGATTAAGTTCTTGGGCTAATCCCAGTGCTTGTCCGGTCGGGAGATGGCAGAGAAGTTAAGAAGCCTAGAACTCGAACCATCTCGAGGTCTGGTTCAGAGAAGAGAATTTTATATATACTAGTGTTTTTATCATGTGCGATGCACACGTGTTTTTTTATTTTTTTAAATATATAAAAGTATGAATAACAAGTCATTTTCAAAAATAGCAAAATATTGAAACTATTTACTAAATTAATGTAGCAAAATCCATCAAACTCATTGTACAATTTAATTTTTTTGTTATATTTTATAAATTATTTCATCCTTTTACTATCCACTCCAAATTTTTTTGGAGAATTTAGATAAGATACTAATCATTAAATTTATTCTAAAATTTAATAAAGATTAACGTAAATAAAAGTTTTAGTATGTGAAAATAGTAAATTATTTAAATTAACTCTTCATTGAATTAAATACAATAGTGCAATTATTTAAATTAAACCTTTGTTAAATTAAATACGATTTAACTAGTTAATGTAAATATTATTTCAAAATCCCAAATTTACTACAATATTTACTACTTTCTGTTATAAATTTACCGTTTTTTTCTATTTTCTTATCAAATTAATTAAATTAATTAAAGTAGTTTGCACAAAATAATCTATACAGAGAGAGAAACTATATATAATATATCCATTTCAAAAAGATTAAAGACAAATATATGTAAACTAAACCCACGAAATAATGTTATCTTTTTTCCCTTTTCTTTAATCAAATTTCTCAGTATCCTTACTTCAATAATTAAATCATTTTGTTTAAAAATAATGCTTGTTATAACTAAAATCACTCATAAACCAGTCATATATGTACAACATAAACCAGTCATAATAATCACCAATAGAGAAATAGATATATGTGTGTGTGTATATTAGCTTTTTTTAATAGAAAAACTATTAATTAGTTAATTAATAGATTACCAATCAAAAATTAAAAAAAGAAAATAATAGATTAAGTTGCTGTGGCTCTTGCTTATCATCAATGTTTTCTTGTACAAATCGAAAAAACAAAAAATCGTTTCTAGGTTTTTTCACAAAATTAAATCATCTTGTTTCATTCATTGAGGTCATCGCAGCATATTCTTAAACCCAAAATCTAAATCTCAACTTTATACTAAAAAAAAAAATATCAACATACTTCTAATAATCCCAATATTAATACCTTTGCCAAGTTCTTCACCTTTTGCAACCCATTTCTCCATAAGCTTTTTTTCTAACACAAAACAATGGAATTTCATCTCCATTATTCCAAATCCTTTCGTCTTCTTCTTTTCCTTGCAATTTCCTCCATCGTCTTCATCGACTGTACAAACGCCTTCGAAAGTAGTAATCTTGAACTTTTAATAATTTGATAAAGTTCAACATTGTGTTTATTTATTTTGAATTAAGGCTTTTTTCTGTCCTGAATTAAACTTATTTATTTATTTATTTTCGTGTGTGGTGAAATTAGATGTGACGAATCCGAGAAGAAATGATAATCTAAGTCCATTTCAGCAGTGGAGGAGCGCCGTTGAATGCATGACCTACAATGTAATGAACTAAAATTAAAGCTTATGTTTATTTAATTTTTTCGATTTCATTCTCATTCTCTTTTTAGGCCTTTAGTTTACAAATATGTTTGTTTTCGACTTTTTTTTTCTTTCTTTCTTTTTTTTTGTAAATATTGTTACTTTTCTTAAACTATAGATTTTTTTGTTAGATTATTTGTATCAAATATGTTTTAAACATCTGATTAATTTAATTTGATGTAGTCATTTGTTTTTTTTTTCAAATAAATATTGCTTTATTCAAGATTCTTTGTTTTGTTGTTAGTTTTTATATCAATATTTACCAAATTCTAACTCTTTTAAAGAAATTTAGATTAAAAAAAAAACTAAATCAAGCTTTGAAAACTAAAAAAAAAATATAGTTTTTGTATTTAAAATTTATTTAAGAATTCAAGTATTTTTTTTTTTTTTTTATGGGAGTGAACTATAATAAGGAAATTGAAAAAAAAGAATGGGTGATATTTTTTAAGTGTGGAAAAAAATTAAAAATGTGTTATCAAATGATAGCATAAAACCTTCAATTTGTATCTTGTAAATTTGTAAACATTAAAATTGTTGTTAATAAAGTCAAATGATATACTAAACATCTATAGATGGGAGAAACTTTTTCTTCCTATTTTACCATTACTTTGTAACTACTTTTATAGTTAATTTGATGGATAACTTTATCATATTTGTTGTCATTCTTTTTTTAATTTTTTTCTTTCTTTTAACATTTACCTTTTATTTGATTTCTATTAATAAAATTAATTTTTAATTATTAAAAATAATCTAATGTGAAAGGTAAAATATGAAGTGCCTTTATTTATTTATTTCTAAAAAAAAATCACTCTAAAATTTATGACTTTACCTTTAATCATAATTACATTGATTTCAAAATTTTTAGAACAATATCATTTTTATTACTATAAAAGAAGTCTTCTTTACTATATTCTTTAAAATTTGTCTCTCTTTGTTTATTTATCCATTTCTATTCAATTTCCATTTATCCATCTCTTTACTATTCAATTTCTCTCAAAATTCATTTTTTTATTTCAAGAATGATAGATAAGGACATATTTGGCTACAAAATCATTCCTGGGTCTTTGAGACCATCAATATTAATGTTTCATTGGGTGTGTGCGTGTGTGCGTGTGTGCGTGTGTGACTAGTATTTTAAAATTCACTAATGTATTAAACCCAAAATCTAAAGGGACATTTTTAAATATAGCAAAATAGAATAAAATACTTACAACATATGACAAAATTTTGGATTCTATCAATGACTCAAACAAATAAATTTTTATAGATGTTTGCTATTGTTAGCATCTGAAATTTTATTGTATTTTATAACTAGTTTGTCGAATTTGTTATTTCTTATAACTTTTCTCTTTTAAAAATTGTCAATTTAAAAAATGGATAATATGTCTCAAAAAGCCATATTTGACACAAATATTTAACACTCTATAACACAATGTAAAGGTCGAAAAAAATACATTTTTTGTTTAATAAATTTTATTGTTCATAGTTTCTAGGTTTATCATAACCTAAAACTTCTCCCAAACAGCCCCTTAAGTTTTAAATTTAATTTACTCAGTTTTAGTATATGCATACGTGCGTGTTAGTACTAAGGAGTTTTGTGGTCCAAATTTCCATATTCCCACTTTTACTAAAAGAAGCTTTGAATTTAATTTCAATACAGTGCAAAACTTAGAAACTTAATAAAAATTAGACCTAAAATCTACAAACCAAAAAATTTAAGAATTGAATAGACACGAATAATAGAGTTGGATTATTTGTTATACCATTTGATTTAGGGTTTTGAAAAGAGAAATTTTGGGTGTGGGTGCAGAAATCCATGCAGTGCAGTGACCAACAACAATTATCTCTAAATTTCACAGTAGAAGTATCACAAGAGGAAATAGATACTTATTGCAAAAATGGATGTTTGGAGCACACTTTGGGAGTCTTGGATTGCGTTCACGAGGTCAAGAGGGATTTTTGGTTTGCCAATGATTTTGATACTTGGACTCTACGATCATTTCTCATCGGTAGATGTGCCAATTCAACAGGTAACATTTTCGATAAAAGTTTCTAATATCATCGTAGAGCATTTATTCTTTTAATTCATCATTTGACACATCATTAAATGATATATTGCTTATCATCATTTATACCAAATTTACTTAAAGATATGATGAACGATATTTTGTAGGAAGCACGTTATTTGCCATTGTTTCTCAATTAAGTTACAAATTTAGTTAAAACCTTTTTAAAAGAAGGTATATCTTTAGTCAAAATCTAATTTGTAAAAAATGGTTGAATTTAATTAGGTTAAAATGGCATTCATAGTGGAGATTCACACAATGGAATTTCCAAAACTAACATTAAAGTGTCATATAGTTTTGTTTGGTTTTTTTGGGCTAAATAAAACCATAAAACATGTGCAGGATTTTCATACAAGGACATACAAAAAAGTGGAGCAATTCAAGTATACCAAAATATTGGTTTATCAATAATTATTCCTATTCTTGCCTTAGTTTACATGAATAATGATCTCCACATTACATAATGTAAACCTCATGGGGAAATATAGTACAATAATCGCAAAGGATATTAATATGAAATATGTCCTCTATATATATATATATATATATATATATGTTACTTTACTATTAAATGTCTTTGTTTAATAAGATTTCATGTGACAATCCATATTTAGGATATTTAAGGAGAAAAGATATTGAAGTGTGAATCATTTTGTATGTATATGTGAGAGTGTGTGTTTTTATATAAACAAATAACAGTTGCTATTTATTTGTGCAAATCAATAAAAGTAATGACACACTGTTTGATTGCTTGAGCAGAATGAAATTAGTTTGCTTATTTGTAGTTACTTTTTTTTTTTATGATTTTGAGGTTAAATATATATATATGTTTAATCTTAGTGGTCTGCCTAGGATGGACCAAGAAAAATTGTTAGGAATGATTTTTAAAAAATAGGGTTAGTTTTGTAAGACAAAAACTCAACCAAATTATTAGCGACAATTTCTCTAAAAAGAGCGTTCTTCGTCTTTTGGCTTCTTCCACATTTTCTCCCAAGTTTTTTAATTACAAAATTTGCCCCTCCCATCATGTGTGAGAGCTAAATTAGTAAATAATGTTTTAATTAAAAAAAAATAGATCGCAACCATTTAAAAACTACAAGGGTACAAATCGAGTAAGTTGAAAATCAATAGATGTGATTGTAACCAACCTCATATTATAAGAGTCGCTTGTCAAATTTTCTATAAATCAAGAACACACAAAAAAATATTTTTAAGAGTTTGAAATGAAACAAAAATAGAATGGTAAAAAAAATTAATTTCACAAAATTAATAATTCCTAATCTTTCTTTTTTTTTAAATCACTACTTCAACCATCACTTTCAAGCATACCCTAACATGAATAAAATAAGTTTCAACATATGAAAACTCTTCTATTACAAGAAAGACATTAGTTTATAACATTTAGTTCTTGTACTTCCAAATCGGTAACAATTTAGTGTATAGACTTTAATAAACAATCAATTTAACCATTATATTTTACAATTTTGTAATAGTTACAATCTTTATAACAAAATTAGTATTCAGATTTAATGAAATTTCTTATGCATGAAGATTAAGAAAACTAATTAAAGATCTAGTTTGTTTATGAACTATAACAACTAACTTGTTACATAATTAAAATTAATAAGTAAATATAATGAAAGTTTTCATGATAGAGACTAAATTCAGATTTAGCTACCTTCTTTACTAATCTACTAAATCAAATACACCAAAACAAAAATACATCATAACTAAACAAATATATACAATCTTATTTACCTTATCACACAAATCTACCAAATTCGATACAACTACACAGAAATACACTGTAACTAAAACAATTTGATACAATTGCACAAAAATACACTATAACTAAAATAATTTAATACAACTACACAAAAATACACTATAACTAAAATAATTTAATACAACTACACAAAAATACATTGTAACTAAAACAAATTTAGTTAAATGTTAAAAAAAAAAATTGATTTGTTTCTTCCATAATCTTCCAATTAGTTTGCAAGAAATTACACTAGGCCTAAAAACGTTCACAAACTATGTGAAGAAAAAAAGATAAATACATTATAACAAATTGAACTCAGCATGTGTTTTTTATTCAAAGATTTATTTTAATAAAGTAATTTATATATTCATATCGATCTTAACCATGACTTCTTAAATAGGGTTTCATCTCAATTCAACATTCATAAATAATACCACTATGAAAATAAAAACATAAATACTTTAATGATAATTGCTGACTGGATGGAATGTCTTCAAAATATATTCTTCAGCAGCAATTTTGACTCTTAGAAATCCCTAAATGGATATGATAATATGTGGGGGGGAAAAAAAAAACTTAATTTTGTATAAAAAGATAAATACTTTAATGATAATTGCTTACTTGATTTCACATTCGAATGTCGATTTGCTTTGAAGAGACGATTGAGTGCATGAACACGATGAGATTTCTTTTTTTTTTTTTTTTTTTTTTTTTTTTGAAGATTTTGAGGATCAAAGTCTGCAAACTAAAAAATATAATATAAGATAATCTATTGAGAGCATAAAGATGATGTCATTTTTTTAAGATTTTTAAATGCAAACTAAAAAATAAAATAAAAGATTTCTTATAAAAGATTTTTTATAAAAGATCTTTCGAAGATTTTAATGATCAAAATCTGAAATAATGACTGAGATTTTGTAAACTATTTAAAAATTAATTTTAAAAATATCAAGATACTAACAACATTTAAAAATTTAATTATTTTAAAAAAATAAAATAAATTTAATTTAATTTCCAGCATCTAAAGCCTATTACACAAAATATTTCAGCACAAACAAAAAAAAAAAAAAGTTAAGCTAAACAAATACTTGTAATTACTGTTTTTTTATTTTTGTTTGTTTGTTTTCAAGCTAAGATAGTCTTAACAAAACTAATTGGGATAGATTTTCATCGTTTTGGATGTCTTGAGTGAAAATTACTTATCTCTTGGTGATATTTGGCAAGTTGTATGGTGTAGATACATTAGATGCTAACTATGGTTCGATAGATTGCACCCCAAAAACTCTACTAGAACAATAAGAAGTCTCAATCAAATAATTCTTGCCATCACTATACTTTTCTCGTCTCTCCATAAATCTTCTTCTTACCTTCTTCAACAAAATGAAAACAACATTTGTCTTACGATGATAAATTTTATAGTTCTTCTTAGAAGAATTGTGTGAGGAATTGAGTTTTTATTGAACTTTGTAAATGGATGTAATGTGCGTAGAGGAATTAAGTTTTTATTGAAATTCATAGATGAAGATATCAGAAATTGGCATAGTCACAAGGGCTAAATATATAACGTTTGAAAAAAATTGTGAGTTGATAACAAATTTGTAGATATAAATTCAAAGAAGTATAATATTAGGAAGAAAAGATTTAACTAAATCTCAATTTTTAAAAAGAAAGAAAAGAGATTTACTAAAATAGCTGCAATTCTCCCAAGGGTATTTTAGGTTTATCAATAAGTGAAATCCTCTGTAGTTTTTCGTTTTTTTTTTTTTTTTTTTTTTTTAATTACTCTTTTGGCATTTTCTAAAGCCAAACCCTAAAATTGGCCCTCTATACCAATTTCCCAAATGAAAAAAAAAAAAAAAAAACAAATAATAAAGAAATGTCTTCAAACTAAACGCCTCGTTTCTGTTTCTGGGCCATTCGATTTGCCTGGCCCAATTATCAATAGAGCCTTATCGAGATGGGCCCAAAATTCAAACTGGGCCTCCCAATCTCCACCGACCCAAAAAGGAAACGACATCGTATCCAATCACATTTTTGGAAGTACGATATATAATATAAATAACAGGGAGTATTCCTAAACGGCGAATTTCTTGCGCCTTACTCTAATCTCCCATCGTTCAGCCTTTTGCTTTCTGCTGAGAGAAGGAAGAATCAGAAACCAAGAATGGCGGCCTCGGCTATGGTTCTCGACCCCAAATCCTCATTGGAGCCACCGGCATCGTTCCCCTCGATGAGATCTGATCTCCAAGGCTTGGCGGAACAGTCCTCCGACGAGGATGACCTCTACAGCCGTCTAAAATCGTTGCAACGTCAGCTGGAGTTCATCGACATTCAAGAAGAATACGTGAAGGATGAACAGAAGAACTTGAAGCGCGAGCTTCTACGAGCACAGGAAGAGGTTAAGAGGATACAGTCGGTGCCTTTGGTAATTGGCCAATTCATGGAAATGGTGGATCAGAATAATGGGATTGTTGGATCCACCACTGGTTCTAATTATTATGTTAGGATTCTCAGTACTATTAATCGCGAGCTTCTTAAACCCTCTGCCTCTGTCGCTCTGCACCGTCACTCTAACGCTTTAGTTGACGTTTTGCCTCCTGAGGCCGACTCTAGTATATCTCTGCTTAGCCAGTCGGAGAAGCCTGACGTGACCTATAATGTGAGTTTTATATCATCTTGTTTTCCTATGTTGTTCGAATTTGAATAATGATGCTAATTCCGTCGTTCTTGGGGTGTATTCTTTTGCTAATTGGAATTAGGGTTTAAGTGTAATCGAGTCTTCTTGTTTTGGTTTCAATCCTTGTTAAATTGGTTAGCGTCTTGTTCCTAATTTAGACTTGAAAGGGGCTTAGATTGTTTTTTCGAAGCAATTGTTGACCATACGACGGATTTTTTTTTATGAAATCTGATAATACTTCTTGGTTCTTTCGTTTTAATCGAAATTTTCTTTCCTAGGAAGATTAATGTCATTCATGACGTTTAGCATTGTTTCCCTTGGATTTAAATGTGTATTTTAGATTGAATATTTAAAATTTCTTGATGAATGCATTTTCCCCATTAATAGAGTTAGATAGTCTCGACCTTATGGCAAAATTCACTTTATTAGTTCTCTATTTCTTAACGTGAGTTTGAGGTTGATGACTTCGATGTAGCTGATTGAACTTCATTTCCTCCGACTTGATGCTAATACTTTCTCATAGCATGTTTCCTCGAGGAGCGTTTATGCAAAGAAGGCTGGAGATTTGCTCACTGTTTTTCTCTTCATTTTCTTTTAAAATCATTTCTAGGATATTGGCGGATGTGATATTCAAAAACAAGAAATTCGTGAAGCGGTAGAGTTACCCCTTACTCACCATGAACTGTACAAACAAATTGGAATTGATCCTCCTCGTGGTGTTTTGCTTTACGGACCTCCTGGTACTGGTAAAACAATGCTTGCCAAGGCTGTTGCTAATCATACAACTGCCGCCTTCATAAGAGTTGTTGGGTCTGAATTTGTTCAGAAGTATTTGGGTGAGGTAAGCTTGAAGTTTCCTATGTCGTTTTGTTTGTAACTTCTTTTAGTTGTTCATTTTCTAACTCTTGTACAAGAAAAAATTCATGACAATCTTTACATGAGTTCTCACTTTAATCTTGGTTGTTTGTGAAAACTAGCTATTGATACTACTTGATTTGGGTTCTTGATCTCAGTTTCAAATTCAATGTTGTTCAGGCATTGAAAATTCAGTTATTGCTGTAGATCGTTTCTTGGGAATGACTTATTTTCCCTCGTGCTCACCTTTCAGGGTCCACGTATGGTCCGTGATGTTTTCCGTCTTGCTAAGGAAAATGCCCCTGCAATTATCTTTATTGATGAAGTTGATGCTATAGCAACAGCTCGATTTGATGCCCAAACAGGAGCTGATAGAGAAGTCCAGCGTATTCTCATGGAACTTCTAAATCAGGTATTAATATCTATGATATACATAATGTCATCCAATTTCACAAGGGTATGATCAATGGCTCCTAATGTGGGCACTGTTGATAATTTTGTGAAGTTAATTGAAGTGGAATTCTAAATCTTCTATTTTAGCTAAACAATAATTTTTTTATGACTACTTGGTCGTTTAGTTCTTTACTTGATTTTATTTTTGGTAGATGGATGGGTTCGACCAGACAGTGAATGTTAAGGTCATCATGGCAACCAATAGGGCTGATACATTGGATCCTGCCCTCTTGCGTCCTGGAAGACTTGACCGAAAGATAGAATTCCCTTTACCGGATCGCCGACAAAAGAGGCTGGTATTTCAGGTAAATCTTATACATAGTTTATTTTAAACTCAATTTTTTCCCTTGTCATATAGCAGCAGTTGTTTCTAGTTTATTTTAAGCCCATTTTCCCTATTCAGATCTTCCTAGTTAGGGGAAATAACATAGACAAGACATCTATAGTTTTGGCTATTTATGCCTTGAGATTTACATTTTGCTTCTTGAGTTCTTGCTACATGTCAATTTTAGATAATGAGTCATATTTGTTCACGATTTTCTTGTAGGTTTGTACTGCCAAAATGAACTTGGGTGATGAGGTGGATCTTGAGGATTATGTTTCTCGCCCAGACAAAATCAGTGCTGCTGAGGTTAGTCATTGAAATGATAATGTGTGTTGTGTGTACTTTAGTTATCATCAATTGACGAAAGTATAGTAGAACTGAATGTAGTGGGGAGTTCAATAGTTTTGTTGGTTTTCTAGTTTCTTTAAATGCATACATTGTCCTTGAATCCTCTATAGGGGTTAGTGTCTTGTATTGAATACTTTTGAATTGTAATAAAATCCTTCAGATGATATATTATGACTGACGTAGTGAGTTGTGTATGTAGTTATCATCAGTTTAAGAAAATATATTTTGCAGTTAGTTTAATGTTTTGGTTAATTTCATTTTAGTTTTTAAATGCATACTTTGACATCAAATCCTCTGTAGGGGTTAGTCTTTTGTATTGAATACTTTTGAATCATAATAAAATCCTTCTGATGATATTTCTTGGACAACACCCCCCGAAAATCTCTTTTTCTTTTGTTTTTTCTTTCCTTTTTTTTTTTTATCAACGCAGTACAAGAACTCTGATAGGCCTCAACCTCAATTTTATTTATCAACAGCCGGGGAAGGATTTGAGAGCTCCCCAATCTCTCCACACTTCTCTATTGAGAATTCCACATAAAATAGTTAAGGAAAAAGATGCCCTCCCCTTACCACACTAGTCACCTAAATAGACAAACACATAAAGAGAATTAACAGATTACTTAGCCCCACTCTAACAAACACATTCCTAAGGGCCCACACAAATGAAATTACCAACTAACTCGATCACTATTTCTTCTTCCCACTTTTATTCCTACGTGAATACATCTTTACTATTAGGGGGTCTATCAAACTCTTCTTCTCTACCTACTAGGCCTTGAACCTATGAACAGAGGATTTGACTTAGGGTCCCTTCTAAGCCAAGAAGCTACATGACCATTTGGAGAGCGTGGAAGAAGTCAATACTGAAAAGTTACTTTTTATCTTTTATTTTACTTATTATTTGTTTTCTCCTGATCTTAAAACTTATTACATAACCCTGCCTTGCAGGGTGCTAATTAAATACTGCATTTCATCCATTTCTAGTTTACTTTCTTTAGTCTCATTACCTTGCCGGCATCCCATCTGAGTCTGACCACTCAGGCCCCTAGCCACTTTTAGGAAAAAGAAACGAGAGGGTGGAGCTGTTAACTTATATGGGAAGGAAAGTTCAGGGATGGTAGGAGTGAAAAATCATTTAAATTAATAAACAAGCATTTTACACATGGAGTTGTGGAAAAAAAGTTGATGTAGTAAGGATTAGAGTAACTTATGGTATATTGGTCAAATCTTTGATTGACTAGGATTAAGATTAGTTTTCTTGATTGTTTAGGATTAGCTTCTAATCCTCCCACATCAAAAAGTGGAGTGAGGATGTGCTTATCTTTTAGAGGATGCTGGTCCTCACTCAAGTCGTCAGGGAAAATTTAATTAGTTGCCTTCTAGGCTTCTGGTACATTAACTTCAATGGCTATAACATGACCTTATATGAACATGATTTGTTCTACAAACTTCAATTGCAACTACAAAATTTCCACAGTTTTTTTTCCCTCGGCTTTAGTTTGTTCAACATTTGCTGATAATAAGATGTGATGGCTAACTGCAGATTGCTGCTATCTGCCAAGAGGCAGGGATGCATGCGGTTCGCAAGAACAGATACGTGATACTCCCCAAAGATTTCGAGAAGGGATACAGAACCAACGTGAAGAAGCCTGACACAGACTTTGAATTCTACAAATGATTCCCAGAGGTGGAAGTGAAATCTCAGTACTGTCTTTGTCGATACAATCGTAATTATAGATTCCTTCCCCTCACACACAGATTGCAGTTACAGCAACTTCTAGATCGAAGTTTATTTGTGCTTCGAATAGAGCTGTGGGTCGGTAATTTTCCTTGTATCACTCTGTTATTCTATTTTCGCATAATTTAGAATGCTAGCCTTTCCGACATTGTTGCTCAAACCTTGAATTGTTTTGTACTGGCCTGCTCTAGTCTCTATCCAAGCACTGAAAAGGTTGTTTGTGTAACTCGGAAAATAGAACGTTCTTGAATTTGTCTGGCTGGGTTCAGTTCTAATGATGCAAACTAAATCTCTCTTTGTTTGAGCCCATGGAGAAAAATGTACTGCTGACTTATCGTTTGTTTGTTTATATCTTTTGCTATCGAGTCTGCTGCGCAGGCTGCATGAGGATTAAACTTTGATGGGAACCTTCTGCTTTCAATTTCAATTTAAAATTGACGAAATGTTAGATCTCAAAATAGAAACATCGAAGAAATGTTGATCTCAATATTATATTGCTTTTGAAAAAAGAAAAAACAAAAGCAAAATGATATTTACATTGACAAATAAGCATTTTACCCATAATAATTTATGTTATATTAATGTTCACATTATATGCAATTTGCTTGTTATGTTGAGATCGAAACTATGGATGTGTTGTGTGGAGGTGGAGATTGTTGATTCAAACTCAATATCTTGTGGGCTCTTCCTTTCGAGCTTTCTATTGTTCCGTTGGAGGGCGCTTTGTATGTTTTGTCTACACAACTCATAGGTAAAAGATCCTCGTGGTTAAAAATTTTCATCGAAATTTCAAGATTTCGAGATCTCTGAATTTCAATTGGATAATGTTTAGTTTAGGTTTTCTTTTTCCAATTTCTATGAAATTTGATATTCCCGACATTAGAATTTTAAGTAGTTCTGGAATTTTGAGAATATTTTGATTTCTCCAATGCAACCAGAATTCTGAGAAATTTTGACATCTTAAGAAATTTTTTTATTTTTTTAAATAGTTTCGTTAGTGTTCGAGTTTTTCAGTTTTATGGTTCTAATTAGTCCAACATCCAATCCTATTTTCGACAAAACATGGAGTCTTTATGTGCTACTTCTTTTAATTTCCAGTACTTTTTTCTTTTTTTCAATTTTTGACCCTTTGAATTAAAAAAACACACACACAAAATAACTTAAATTCTGTTTTAAACTATTTTTTAATTAAGATCTTATATTTATTTCTCCTTAAATTTTAATTGATGAATGCCCCTTTTTTTTTCTTTTACTGTTTTAAACTTTCATCATAAACATTATTTCAACTTAAAATATTTTTTTGACTATATATTAGTTTGTAATTTTTAAATTTCTTTTAAAATTTTTGCTCTTACACTAACATTTACCCACTTTTTGCCATCTGTCTTCGAAAAATATTATCTTATTTTATAAGATTGTGATGAGAAATGGTCAGCTATTATCTAAGGAAGCCAAAATGAACATCCTATAAAGTGATTCTAACCTCCATCAATTGCCACTAATTTTCATAATGTTCTCCTAAATTTTTATCGATGTTGATACTTCATAAATTTCAAACATTAACGCATTGTGTTAAACTTGAAAGAAAGAGACTATATAAATTGATTTGATATCTAAAATTTTCAGTTATATATAATTTTAATAAAATATTAAATGGGTATAAAGGAGCCAAAGTTCTATGGTCCATCTTGTCCATTGGTTGTTAGATATTAGGATTATCCAAACTCAACCTCAACTGCCCTCTTCACTATAATACACATTTTCAACGAATGGTTCCATATTTTTTTATTGAAAAGCAAATTCTGTCAACAATATCATAATCTGTTCGTTGATTTGTTGTTCCTAATTCAATGACTTGGAGGCTATCTAAGGATACAGAAATCCAAGCAACTTTAGTCCTCGTATTTGTTTATTTTAGTAAACTTTAGACTTCATCGTGGAATATCTATCGAAAGGGCTTAGTCGAAATGCTTTTTTTTCCTTTCTTTAGATTGTATCGAAAAGCTAACTTGTCATAGACTAAATTATTGGTTTAGTTTACGAATTCTTTTATCATTGTAGTGCTTTGGTGACCTTGAATGTTAGCCAGCTCTTTTTCAATGTTTAAGTTAGTATGGGAAGTTCAACTTAGCATATATACAAAAGAAATATCATTACTTCTTTTGGAGATTGCTTATATCCTCCTTTGGGAGGTGTTGAATGAAGTTATTAATAGTGTCATCCCTTGACACCCGCATGTGATTATGTGTTACGTTAGCAATGTCAGAGTAATTGTGATTATTAGGACAAACTTTACTTGGTTATTTATCAATTCATACATATTCTCTTACAAAATTGAGATTTCAACTTTTTTCTTTTTGGATGCACGTTTCTCCATGTTGGCTGCTAATGTCTCTTCAACTTGGAGACCTACTCATAGACCTTTTGCTATTTTTTGCGACAACATTCTTCAAAAGTATATATTTTGAACTTTAAAAACTTAGTTTAAATAACTCAATTATACGTTGTATTTAATTGATCATAAAAAAATTAAGTCTTTTTAAAAACTAATCAATATAAATTTGAACTTTGTGTCCTAGTGAACTAATAAATTAGTTTTTTCTAAAAGCTACATACGTTACTATTTTAAAAAACTAAAGCGTCAAGACTATAACACTAATTTAATCCATGTGGTATATTGAGAAAAATAAATAAATAGTTTGAGTTTTCCATATAATTAAGCAAATAACAAATCACAATAAGACTTTCAAATAAATTAATGTAAAAAAAAAAGGTTTGGTATTACAAGACCACATTCTTTTCATTCTAACATTTGACATATTTTTGAATAATACATCACATTACTCTAAAATATTTGAATCATAGGAACCAATGAAGGAAAGATTAAAAGGGAGAAGTTGGTAATAAATTGTGTAGTAGTAGAAATTTTTGGAATGGAAGTTTAGCACACATATGTTTGATTAGGTAAGGTCTTCACTCAATGCCTTTTTCTGGCCTTTTTGCATCCCCCACCATACATCATCTTCTTCTCTTTTTTCCTTTCAACCCATTTGAAACTTGAACTTGCTCTATTCATTGCTTCATTGTTTCAAAAAGCTCATTATACCACATGCCTTTCTCTAGCTTTCATTGAGCTTCAAAATCATTATCGACCTCTTTTCTTAAAAAAATATCCATTTTTATTATTATCTATCTCTTTTGTCAACATTCATTCCTTTCTATCGATATTAGAAAATTAAAATTAAAATATTGCACATCTATGAACTTAAAAGAAAAGAAAAGTTAATATTTTTGTTGTTAATTTTGGATAATAGAGGTTATTGTACTTTGTTAAAAGCAAATACTTAAATGTGGTAAAAATGTCCTTCAACTTTTAAATGTTAAAAAAATACCTTAAACTAAAAAAAAAAAAAAAAAGTGTTTAAGAACATCCTTACCTTCAATTTTAATTTTAATACTTTTGTTACTATTTCTATTATGTCTTTTTAGTAGAATTTAAGGTAATCATAATGGATAAGAGTTTGAAGTAATAATATAAGAGCAATACATAGTGCACAATCAAGACTACACCTACGTCTCATGCCTCCCTTCCTCTATCCACAAAGAAAAAAGATAATGAGTCTATTCTGCCGTTCTAATCTCTTATTGGTGATAGACTTTAAAAGATGTAAAATTTTGTTATGTGTTAGATCTACAAGTTTAAAGTATGTATAGATTGTTTTTCTTTTAATTTTAATTTAGAGATATAGAGATAATAGCAATAAATAAAAACAAAAGAAAAAGAAAAATGGTAGAAAAGAAGGGGTTGAGGAGATACAGCTGTATGTATGTATGCATGCATGGAGTATGGATTCATTGAAGTCCAGAAATCCAAAAGCAATTGAAAAATGAAAATCCAAGAATTGGTTTTGTGAAAGCAAACCAAAGAAAAGCATCTTGAGATTGAGGAAAGGAAGAAGATGAAGGGGAAATTTCGAAACAGTGGTCCCTTCCCTTCCCTTCCCTTCCCTTCGTCAATTCGAAATTCAAATTTCAATAATCATTATATTTCATTTCACACTTTCTTTGCACCTTCTCCGCTTCTAATTAATTCCAAAATCTCATACCAAATATTTTGAGCCATTAGTAGCACCAACCATAAACGCGGTGCCTGAAGATCCAACAATACGTTCCCATTTTTGTTTTTCCAAATTACAACTAAAACTTTTATGCATCTACACCAGTAGAACATAAAACCAATTTAATATTCATCCAATTACCCTTTAACTTTACGTTATCTATGTAATATATAACTTAAAAACTTAAAACAATATTAATATTCATAATTAGTCTAACACTAAAATTCACATTTAGTCTCTCCATACTTAGTTAAAGTCAACAACAACACAGTAAATGATAATTGGTTAAATATGGAATGAGAGACTTTTAGGGATAATGAATAATGAGGAGGAAAATTTTGACTATTGAGAATCATCGTTTAACCCAAAGTGGGTGTAAAGTTAATGGATATGGAAGGAACTTCTAATGAGGTGATACGGTGTGGTACTTATAAATTTATTGACAACCTACCTTTTTAGCCAGCTTACTTAATAGTTATGACTTTTCTCAACAAATTTGAATCTTTTCTTTTTTTAACGTTATTTTTAACCATGTTTGTAGTTTTACTATTTCGATTGTATTAGAAAAATTCTCAAAAAAAAAAATAAGTATGCAAGTTTAAAAAATATACAAAAATTTTGAAAATGAGTTCGAAGTAAGATTTTTGTTTTAATAATACCTTTAAACTTTTAAAAATAAATAAAAAAAATAATAATTGTAAGCTAAAAGAAAAGTTGAAAAGTATTTTTACAACAGAAATGGGTAATACCTGTTAAAAAAACAAATCTAGTTTTTATATAAAAATAGTTTAAAAATGCTAAGGTTAGTTATTAACTTGTTTGGAGTTTTTCTTTAGTTCCTAAGGAACCAATTTTAGAACAAATTATGATGTACTATTTTTTTCATTTTTATTCTATTTGTCTAATTCTTACATCAATTTGTTAAACAACCAAAACTTTAAGTCAGAAATAGAATCATATATAAAATTGTACGAAATTTCAAAATAAAAATCTCTCAAACATACCAAAACGATAAATAGACAAATACAAGACAAATGTATTTGGCTATTTATACATTCCATTGCTAACGTGCAGCCTTGTTAAAACATATGTAAGTCTTAGGAGCCGTTTGAGAGAAATATTAGGTTATGGGGGTTAGGGTTATGATAACTCTAAAATTATGATAAGATGTGTTTGGTGGAAGGGTTATAGAGGAAGTGTTATGATAAGATGTGTTTGAGGGAAAGTTTACGGAGGAAGTATTATGATAGTATTGTGATAAGATGTGTTCGGGAGAAGGGTTATAATAGTGTTTATGGATATATATATATATTTTCATATTATAAATCCAATACACAAATTTCGTATATTTAATTTATCAAATCGTCCTAGCTTTCGTAAAACAATTTGCTTAATTTCTTTAAATATGACGATCATTTGTCAAGTAATCATTAAGTGCGAATAATTTTTTAAAAAATTTATATTCTAAATCTAATACACGAATTTCGTGTATTTAATTTACCAAATCATCCTAGTTTCCGTAAAATAATTTGCCCTAATTTATTTAAGTACATTGTTCATTTTCAACATTTTTTAAGTATACGTTACATTTCAATAAATTGGTTTTCATGAACGTGACACGCAATCCATAAACATGTAAATAAGTGCAACAATTGAAAATGTGAAGTACCGGAAACAGAAAATAACAATCAACACTTTTACCAACTCAAGATTTGTTTTTTAGTGAAAAATTACAATGAATCTAGTTTTAGGTTTCTCCTCAATTTATTTTAGTCTATTTTTAAAATATTAATTTTAATTTTTATTTTTTTTAACGGTGATTTATATACTTCCAAAATATTTATTTTAGTCATTTTGCAACAATTATTGAGTAAAAAATTCATGAATCTACCGCCTCTATAACAAAAGATTTGTTATGTTAATTTAACCAAGCTTTAATTTAATAACCAAAATAACATTATGAAAGTTGGAAAATATAGACAAATCGCATCTAAATAATAGGTTTGTTGAAATTACAGCCCCACCAATTTTTAAATTAATCAAATAGTCCTTATAATTTTCTAATTGTTGTAATCAATTTATGGTAGTTTGTTAAAATTTTACCATTTTTTTTATTGAATTGACATTCCTTAGATATTTAAGCTAATTAACAAAAAATAATGAGGTTGAGATTGATATCAGAATTTTAATTTCATAAATATATTGATATAAATTCAAACATAGAGTTGATTGAAAGTAATTAAATTAAAATTTTTAATTGTGTAATCACGATAAATTACCTAACTCAAGAGTAAAGGAAGAAATTAAAATTTTAATAATGTAATTATACCAAATTCATAACTGAAAAACAAGCTGTGTTTTTAAAATAAGAAAATTAAACTTAACAAAGCTGATAAATATAAAAATTATAAATAAGAAAAAAAATGGATCGAGGGAGAGTTGAGGAAGAGTTAAAAAGAAGGGTTGAGAGGATAAAACTAGGGTTATAATAACCCTTCCCCCAAACAAGAGTTGGGTTACACAACCCTCCCCTTTATAACCCTTCTCCGAACGGCCCCCTAAGATTTGTCGGTGCTTTCATTATTATTTTTATGCATGTTCTAATATAGTTACATAAGATATGGATAGGTTACTTTTAGATCAACAAATATGGATATAGAGATTGATATTGAACTTTTTGACCACAAATGAGATAGTACATTCTCATTTTGGCATAATTGTTAAAAAAATTATCTCGTCTTTTATTCCAACTAAAATATAAGACTATTAAACTAACATCAAATATTATCGACTTCAAGATCAGACTTTCAATCCCTTAACTCCAAATACTATCAAACAAAAAATAGAAGTGAGACAAACAATTCGAACATCGTTTGATGAAAATTGTAATTTTAACCCCAAAAACATTTAGTATAGAAAATTGACATACATTCCATCCTTGTAGTCATGGTGATACAAACAAGATCAATTATCATTTTAAGAGTAGTTAACTTAACTATCATCTCACAACGTTGAATTAATTAAAATAATATTTTGGTTCACATACTTCAAAGTTCAACAATTTGTTCAAATTTAGTTATTGTGATTTAATAAATTGTAAATATAATTTTTTTTAAGTTAAGTTTTATTGAAATTACTTAAACAATAGCAATATTTTTATACAAGTACAATTTAAATACGTAAATATGTTATCTAGATTTACATCAAAATTTCTAATAGATATCATAAAGTTTTTTAAAAAAAGAAGATAAATTAATAACCCGAACAAATTTTAAACTACAAGAACTAAAATGATAAATCGGAGAAGGAAACATCTAACCTAAAATCAATTGTACAAGTTCTATGCAAGTTGAGTTTTGCTTGTTTTTACTATTAGTTTAGATCCGGTTTTCTTTTATTTTTTTAATAATATATTTGAGATAGAAAAGAATTAAAATTTTGAACTATGTTACTCAAACCATCTTTTTATTGTTTTGATGGATAGAAACTAATTTTAATTCATACTTTATGTTGCTTTAGTGTTCTTCTCAACAAATTAATCAATAAACAATTACTTCTATTTAGTCAATTTTATTATAAATATTTATATCATATATAAACATTAGTTGATAACAAATTTTAAAATATCTTTTCTTTCAAATCTTTAAAATATAGGGGAAAATATATTTTTCAATCTTTAGGTCTAATTTCTATTTGTTTAATTTTTAATTAGAGGGTCGATTAGGATGAAAACTATCTAGGATTATAATAGTGCTACACTAAATATTATTTATAAGTCTCTAATTAATTACAATAAATATTATTTTAAAAATCTAATTTTTCATAATATTTACTATTTATTACAATTTTTACTATTTTATCTTTATTTTTTTTTATTATTTACTACAATGTTCACTATTTCCTTATTAAATAAAAGAATTTACACATCGAATATATACTATTATAATCCAAACTAAAATAATATACACCACAGATACAAACCGTTATTATTGGAAATGACTTATTGGGCTTGGCCCAAATAGCAAAACCATCAAGTTTGTCCCACATGGATAAATCTTGAAGTAGGATGAGGAAATATAAACTCTTATCTTTCAAGAGGACTACAAACCAAGTTTAGTGGTGATAGCATAACCCTATCACATGCGCGCTGTCGCCGTCCGTCCGGCTGGATGGGCTTGGGCTTGGGCAACTGTGCGAAAGATGGGAATATAATTTTATTTTTTATTCTTTGGCAGCTAAGGGACACGTGCATTCACGTACGTACTTTTAGGCGGTTAAAGACTCTCATCCATACACTTCCTCCCTTACCCCTCTATAAATTGGAGAGCACTCATCCATCAAAAACACAATTTACTTCAATCCTCTCTTCCTCTCATCCGTCCTGTGTTCTGACCTTATAAGCCTTTTGTTTCTATTCCCTGTACTTACGAGTGCACGTTCGTACCAGGGAAGCTGTGTTAACCTTGGGGAGCAAATGGCATTACGATTAGCACCACGGTCAGCCGAAATTGTTTTCAGGGCAGTGGTTCGTCACGGCACAGCAATAATTCTGATCGACCTTATCTTCTAACAGTTATAATCTAATTATAACAACACATTTATTATTCTAAACGCCTCCAAATTTTGATTTTGGTTTTAAACTTTAGTCCCCAAATATCAAAATGCAACAATTTTATTTTTAAGTTTTGTTTCAATTTGATCCGCAAGTTTCAAGATTTTAAATATTCACTTTCAAATATTGATTCCATGTTTATTAATTAATTTAAAATTGTTATGAAGTAAACTTTTAAATTTAATTTAAAGTGATGAAACACTATCAAATTTAAATTTATTTATTTATTTTAAATTTATTAACTGCCTCCACACGGAAAAAAAAAAAAAGAAAAAAGAAGAAATATTTAGTGAAAAATTAAGTTAGAAAGGTAAACGTTAAAATTTAGAGGCCAAATTGAAACAAAACTCAGATGTGAACCAGGATTAAGTTAAAACTCAAATTCAAAATTTAAGATCTAAAACTTACATATTAAAAGAGAGGTTTTTCTTTTCTATTTATTTTTCGTTATTGAATATGTTGTTTCATAACCAATTTTAATTATTTGATTAAATAAGTCATCTTTAATTGCTGATTGGGATGTGTATTATTAATTCGTCTAACTATTTTCTGGATGAATCCGATTAATTAATTATGTTAAACATATACTTATTGTTAGGCATTTTAATTCTTGATTGTGATCTCTATTAATTTGCCTAACTATTTTCTTCATTCACCAAAACTAATATGGTGACTATATATCATGCTTAGTATTTATTATTTTTTTCTAATCAAATTATTAATTATAAGAGATTTTAACATATAACGACAAAATTAATTGCCATCTGCTCCCAAAAAAAAAAAAAAACCAAATTAATTGCTACTCAAAAGTCATATTTAGATTGCTTTTGCTTTTCGATGAGACCAAGAAAACTTTTGTTTTTATTTTTCGTAAATTAATTCTTGTTTTTCCTAATTTTTTTAATTACCATTTTTAATTTCTTTAAAAGATAATTTAGAAAATTCTACGTAAAAATAGTGTTCAAAGCCTAAGATTATCGAAAAACAATGATAAAAAGAAAAAACTAAAACTAAAAGTTCATTTGCTAATGATCATTTTTAAAAAAAAACTTCTATCTATTAAGATTAGTATGTTTTGTTGTCAATATTTTAGATTTTGGAAATGAGTATTTTTAAATATAGCAATATGAGCTATTTTACTTATATCTATAATAAATCACAATAGACTCTAATAAACAAATATCAATTAAGTGATAAACATAGATAGAATCTATCATAATTTATCATGACCACTAATAAAAAGTAAATTTGTGTTATGTTTGTAAATATTTTTAGCAAATGATTAGGGATTCAAGGTTTTAAGGAGAATTTCGAGCACAAGTTTAAGGAAGTTGTTAAAAAAAATGTAGAGTTTGAAGTAATTTAAGTGAAGATATTATTAAAAGTCATAAATTTAAGTAATTTGTGTTTAGTTATGTAGTAAAAAACTTAGAAGGTGTTTAGGCTAAAGAGTTAGAGGTATAGGAGTTGATCCATGAACTCGCAAATAGTAGATCCTATGATTACAAATATATATATCCTTCAAATTTAAAAAAAGTGTGGATGTTTTAAGGTTTGTCCAACAAACTCTCCATGTTGGATTTTTGATACACAATAAGAATATCTTAATCAATTGAACTATGTTGGTGATGATAAAAAATAAGGTGAAACTTACAAACTTAATTAATATTATCATTATTTAGTAATACCAAACATGTGTAACATTATTTTGAAGGGTTTAAATAGGATGATTCTAATGTGTGGTTGATTTGAAAGAAGAGAGTGTATATAATTGCAATTTGATAAGGTTAGGAGTGAGAACCCATAAGCCAGTTATTTTTCATTTAAAAAATTGATAGGCTATTTTTACAATAAAAAACATTAGATCCAAGGCTTTTATGCATTTAATTAATTATTAGAAGTGTTACATAGCATTTGGAGATATCTTTTTTCCCACTATCAATTGTCGGAGGAGATAGGTCTCACGCCGCCGCCGCTCGAGGCGGAGGATCCGCCGCTCCGCCACTCTTTCTAAGAAACGTGACCGCCTATATCTTTCAAAATTCATACAATAATTCAATTCACTTAACTCACCAAACCAAAGTTTGGGTTATTTTGTCTAAAAGGTAAATTATTTTAGTTTTAGTTATAATAACATGTATTTGAGTTATAACATCTTTAGTTTGAAAATATAAAATAATAAAAGTTGTAGTAAATAGTAAATATTGTAGTAAATGATAGATTTGAAATAATATTGATTGTTGACGATTAGAGATCTTTAAATAGTATTTACTAAATGGTCTCGGTGTTTTAAAAGATTTTATTTAAAAAAAAAACTATAAATAAATAAAGGCAATTATCAAAATAGACTATTACATTGTAAACTTATTTATAAATATAGTAAAATTTTATTTTTGTTTACAAGTGAAAGACCACAATATATTCATATAAACATTTATCACTTTAATGATAGATATTGATATATGTATATATGGTTCTATTATGATGATAGAAAGGAAAACTAATATTTAGAGTAAACATTTTTAATAGTTTTGTCAATTAAAATAACTTAGCATAATTTTAAAAAGAAAGTTTAATTGAGAGAATAAGAGATCTACTTATAGAAGTTTAAAAGTTTTAGGAGTGTTTGGGTAAACAACTAAGTTATTATAGTCTTATATTATTATAGTTGAGTTATAATAATTTTTGTTTAGAACGTAAATTATTCTAGTTTTTATTCTAATAGTATGTGGTTATAGAGTAGAATTGTAGATTATTTTAGTTTTAGAAAAAATAGTAAACATTGTATTAAATAATAAAAAAATGATGAATGTCAAACAATAAAAATGCTAGTAAATAATAAATTAAATACTATAGTAAATGAGAGATTTTGAAATAATGTTTACGGTAGTTAATTGATAATTTTTAGATAGTATTTATCGTAGAACACATGATTATTAGAGTCTTGTACAGAGCTATTTCCAAACCGTGCTTTAATTACAAAATTAAGTGATTTATTTTATATATTATAATTGGTGTTTTATTTCTAAAAAGTACACATTACAATTTTTTTAGTGGAAAAAAAAGAAGGAAAAAATGTTAGGTCTTTTTGTATGGGACATGCTTTATCATTTTTCTATTAATACAAAGTGGATATAATTTAAAGATAATATGGCTGCGTTTACTAAAAAAAATGAAAAAGAAAAGTATAGAAAAGGGAAATGGTTGCTTTTTTGTGTTTATTATAGTTTTAAAATGACTATTTTGTTGGCTTTATGTTTTTTTCATTTAAAATAATAATAATAATAAAAATACTTCTACCATCACAACACCTTTTTCCACTAATAAATTATAACTTGAAAGCACAAATTATAAAATAATCTATTTTTTAAAGCTACAATTATGTTTACAACACAATCGTATCTAATTTAATTGACTTCGAAATATATACTTTATGAAGTAAATAATTGTACTAAATTATATTATATACTTTCTATGAACATGATACGTGTTAGATTATTTGTAGTTATAAATAAAAATTGGTTGTCTTAGATTCTTATATTTTATTTGTAGTTTATGTTAATTTGCCTCTCAATTTTTTATAAGTGTGTTTTCAGCTATTAGATACACTTCTAAAATTATGATTAAATTTATAAACTAAAAAAAAAAAAATAAATAAATATCGTCTTTTTGTTGGTAGATTTATCGAGATAGGTTGAGACTAAGAACCTAAAGTGAGCTAAAAAAATCCATGAGAAAACATATATATAGCTCAGAGGACTCTAGAGGTAGCTTAGAGAACTCGTGAGATAGTCTAGAGTGAACTCGGAGGAGCTAAGGAGCCTAGAAGAAGCTAACGAGATCCATGAGAGAGTCTAGAATGAGCTTGAAGGATCCTAACTAAGAAATTTTAGAGTGAACTTAGGGGACCAATAAAGAAACTCAAAGGTAGCTAATAAGACTTATGTGAAGTTTAAAGACTATATAGAGGATCTATAGAGAATATAGTGGAAGTTTATTAGTAACGGTAAAAAGCCATAATTGACGATCTATGTAAGATTCAAGTCGAATAGATCAAGTACTGGTGGTGGGATTGTAACTGCTCAAAGTGTGACAAACATGACAATTTGATGGATTAGTGACGGTTACTACAAGTAAAGAATTTAGTTATATAATATCGATTTTATATAATCAATCTAAACCACTCATCAAATGTATGCCAAGAACACTTCGTACTATTCTCTACAATCAACATTCATCTCAACTCTTACCGACTTGAGTGTTGAAATGTCGGTAGATAAACACCACACCATTGTTCAATTTGTAGGATGTTTTATTCTTCTCTCACAACTTAAAATTCACGATTGATCCATTTTTTGTTTGACACCAACAAACCTAAAATTTATAAACATTGTTAGAGACAATTATGGATGAAAAATGATTCAACAAAGCCACCATAATGCAACTGTCTCATAGTAATACTTAGATACACATTCAAATCTTCATGCTTCTAATAATAATCATTACATATAAATAGAATGTATTTTTAAGTTTTATATAATAAATCAAATGATATATAAACTTGTATTATTTCGAAGTTTGAGTTTCCAACATTTTCACCACCTAAAGATAAGAAAAAAGAAAGAAAAGAAAAAGAGTATTTATGGTAAAACGGTAAATTTACAGAACCTGCAAGCGAAGCATGAGAAGATGGATGACTTCATTGAAGAACGAACTATGAACAACGTACTCTAAACGGCCAAACCTTGAAATGCAATTAATGGAACCTCAGTTTCTTCACTTGAATTCATAATCTCCTTCATAGAATCACAGTGGGTTTCTTCCTTTTTCCTCACTTTACTCTTGAAAACGACCGCAATTCCTCTCTCTTCCCATAGAAAAGCAGCTCAATACAAGCACAAACAGCGGTGATTGTGAGTGCTTTTGCTTTCTAATCCTCATTCTCTCTCTCTTTTTCAATACCCATTTTCATTAATCTCTTCCATTTGCCTTTGCATTTCCAATTTCTGCTCCAAAAATCCAATTGGGTCTTCTTTTTTCGCTCTCATTTCAGCTTACAACTCCAACATTACTGCTTTAAGCTTCGTTTTTAACCTACTCACAGTCTCTTTCTAGCTCAAATACGTTGTTGTTTCTCAGATCCCTTCGTTCTAGCGGGATGTGAAGCTTCAGTGCTACATTTTATTGTAAATGCTCTCTGCTGCAGCTCTGGCTGACATGGTGACCTTCTCTTGAGCTTCTTTGTAGCTCTTTTCACCGGTGGCTGCTTCCTCCGGTGATTGGGTGTCACTCTTTTTATTTTCAGGTTCTTTCTCTTTACTTATTTTTCGTTATGGTTTAACACCATTTCTTTCTCTTTTCACTGTGTTCTGGTTTGTAGTGTACATCTGGGTGCTACTTGAATGATAGATCTGCATTCTTGTTGAAATTATATTTATATATATATTCGGGTTTAATGTATAGTTGGAATTATATATTAGTGAGCTCGCATTACACTCACTCGGAGATAATTTTCAGGTGTAACATTCACTACATTTATTTTTGGAGAGGGAACTTTATAGTCATCAGCTTCTCTTTCTTCATGTTTTTCTTCTTCTTTTCTTTAATTTTCGGAGCTAAGCTGGAAAAAGATAGTACAACGTTTTTGTGTTCTGGGTTTTCAAACCACAACTTCCCTGTCATTTTGTCAGAATCATAGCCTGTAATGTCATGAAAATTACTGAAAAATGTCATCGTTCTGAAACTAGAAATTTCTTCTGAAATTACCTGCGATGAGCTTTTGGGCTTCCTTTTTGAATTCAACAGCATGTGGGTTATTAATTTCTAACCTCTTCGTCAAGGGTATATGTTTGTAACCAAGTTTTTGGCTACAATGTACAGTCATTCTTGAGGGATTAATCTGATTTTTTCATCTTATGGTATTCGCCTTACATTCATTTCCAGTAAGCTCTGTAGCGGGAGAAATATTTTTAGAGCCTGCATGTTGAATTTTTACCTTGAGAAACTAATTAGTGTAGGATATTATTTAAAGTGGTTTTGGGATGACTCTTAAGAGTAGTAATTTTAAGTGAAGTACTTTCGAATATCTTTCAGAATACTTAAATTACTCTGACCAAGTACTACGTGAATCTTGAAAATTGTTTTTAATGAACTTAAATCACTTTCTACCATACTTTATCAGACCCAACTCATCCTCGTAGTTTCTCAGTAGTTGAGATTCTCCAGGATTAATGACTTAGGCCCCCTTCGTTTTAGCAGATAAGATTGTCAAAGACAACTCTGACTTTTGTTCCTTGCATTCTTTTAGTTGCACATAATGTTCCATCATTCTTTTTGAACTTCAAAGAAATGTGCTCTTTATTATTTTCTCAATGAATGTTTCTATAGTTGGCAAAATTTGAATCATCTTCAAAAACAAACTTTCGGATAGGCCATTGTAACTGTTATTTATCTCTCTGTAGTTCTCCCCTTTGTAAACCGTACCTTTGAAATCTACATTCCACTTTTGTGGCAGCCGCAGGTGAACAGCAGGGCCTGAACAGATAGTTGTTGTGACTTTTGCAGTTAGCATCTTCGATTGAGTATCCCGTGTTAATTAATCCCAAATGAAGTTCTGTTCAGCATCAGTGCTTCCTCTGTTTTTTGTTATTATTAATCTACTTCACCTTGCAACTGCTGACCTGGAATCAGACAAGCAAGCTCTTCTTGACTTTGCATCTTCTGTTCCACATCGTCGGAGCCTTGACTGGAATGATACTACATCAGTATGCACATCTTGGGTTGGTGTTACTTGCAGTGCAGATGGAACTCATGTGCTTACTCTCCGATTACCTGGCATTGGCCTTGTGGGTTCAATTCCTTCTAACACTCTAGGGAAACTCGATGGCCTCAAGATTCTCAGTCTACGTTCCAACCTCCTTAGTGGAAAAATACCGTCCGATATTACCTCACTTCCTTCTCTCCAATATCTTTATCTCCAACATAATAACCTCTCTGGTGATGTTCCTTCCTCTCTTTCGCCAACTCTTATTGTATTGAATCTGTCATTCAATTTATTAGAAGGAAAGATTCCAAAGACCGTACAAAATTTGACACAACTAACAGGATTGAACCTCCAGAACAACAATCTTTCCGGTCCTATACCAGATATCAATCTTCCTAAGCTTAAGCATTTCAATATAAGTTACAACCATCTTAATGGTTCTATTCCAACTTTTTTTAATACATTCCCAAATTCGTCCTTCATTGGCAATCCTTCATTATGTGGATTGCCACTAAAAGCTTGCTCCATAGTCCCATCTCCAGCTCCTCATGCTCCACCTTCACCTGCCATTTCTCAAAAGCAGAGCTCCAAAAAACTGAAGATGGGAGTTATCATTGCTATTGCAGTTGGTGGATTTTTCCTTCTATTCCTTGTAGTCCTTTTTGTGGTCTTGTGCTGTTTAAAGAAAAGGGAGGGTGGAGGTGCTGGTGCAAGAAAAGGGAAGGCTTCTGGTGGTGGGAGAAGTGAAAAACCAAAAGAGGAGTTTGGTAGTGGTGTGCAGGAGCCCGAGAAAAACAAGCTAGTGTTTTTTGAAGGTTGTTCATTTAATTTCGATCTAGAAGACCTATTAAGGGCTTCAGCTGAAGTGCTTGGAAAGGGCAGCTATGGAACAGCTTATAAAGCTGTTTTGGAGGAACCTACCACAGTTGTGGTAAAAAGATTGAAGGAAGTGGTGGTGGGGAAGAGGGAATTTGAACAACAAATGGACATAGTGGGAAGGGTCGGGCAGCACCCGAATGTCATGCCACTCCGAGCATATTATTACTCAAAGGATGAAAAGCTCCTTGTTTATGATTATGTCCCAGGAGGCAGCTTGTCGTCACTCTTGCATGGTATGTGTTCATTATTTCTGTTTGATTTACTTATCTACTCTATAATTCTCAATTACAATAACCTTTTTCTCTACCTTAATTTTGTTTAAAATCGTTTTGTTTGTAGTTCAATACTAACTTTAACAAGACTGTTCGGTCATGTGTGGCAGTGCAACTCATCAAACATCCCCTTTGACAAATTGGAAATTACCAAGTGGGAAGTACAACTCATCAAACATCCACTTGGTCCACAATCCTAAAAAAGAATTGTGGACCAAGCGGGAAGTACAACGCATATAACATCATTTTAAACAAATTACCGTCAACAAATTTGTGGTCCAAAAGGAATATAATAGTATCAAAAGGGAGGATGTAATTTACTGGATTGGCGATGATAAATCTGCTATCTTCTACTTAAGGTCATATATTGTTATTGAAGGAGTAAGAAACCAAGCTTTTGTTAAGAAAAATAAAAGAATACAAGAGGGCACGCAAACATACAAAAAACAAGCTTTAACAAAAGGAGCCTAGGACTAATTATTGAAAACAAAAAGGATTCCAACTCAAAAGAAAAAAACCAATATCAAAATTAGACATGGCTTAGTGATTGAAGCCCAAATGAAGGCATTAGAGACCTAGCCACCTCCCAAACCTCCTCTCCCGATCTCTCTCTTCAAAAATTCTGTTGTTCCCTTCCAACCTAATACCCCACGAAATGGCAAACTAGCTAGCTTGCCCTAGGGACTTTGTTATTTTCCCTTGATGCTTCTCAAGCTCCACACACATCATACAAGGTTCTCAAGTGAGCATAAAGAAACTAAGCAAATTGCCAATCCACAATAAATGATCAAGATCCTCCTCACGACTTTTGCTTAGAGTGTACTATTGCGGAAACAGGATATGATCGAAGGTCATTTGCATATACTTTTTTGATTTGCTAGGGAATGTCTAACTCACATGAGGATCTGTTCTTATTTTTTTTCATTTTGATAGGAAACAAAACTTCCATGAACCAAAAAATAAGTCAAGAGTGATGAGATATCACAACTTCCACTAACCAAAAATTAAGTTCAAATTAGTTTCATCAATGATCGAGGAATAAGATGGAAGGCGTTTGGTTAAAGACTCCTTGCTGCGTGTAACACAACAATCATTGGAAGATATCACAAGAACTAACTCCTCTCTTTTAAAGATCCTTCCATTCTTGACATCCAATATCCCAAACGGTTGCCAAAGCGCTGTTGACCCATAGATTTTGGATCTTTTATTCACATGGATGAGTAGCCAACATAATGATTTATAAGGCATTCTCTCATAGTTCTTAAGATAGGCATTTGATCATCCAACAACCACGGTTAATCCGGTGTTGGGGCTATATATATACTCTGGCCACCCCACTAATCCTTAAGGAAGTTTATATTTGTGCTTGTCATCCTTGCGCAGGGGACGTGCTAATCCTTAAGGAAGTTTTATAGAGAATGCATAAGCATATAGTTTCGGAGTTCATCTTTCTTGCATGAGCAAATAACCCAATTTGGGTTTCTTTTGTGATTCTTATCATGTGTACGAATGGTACAAAGAATTGAGGACGATCAGAAACTCTTTATGCATGGGGTAGTTGGCTTCCTAAATAGCCTTATATATGCCTAGTAACTCTGGAATAGCAGCTTCTGTTCCCCTTTGGATTCTAGAATCCCTCTGCTGATTCAGCCTATAGCTCAAGTCATGACACTGATTGCTACGAAATAGCCCATTCTTTCACGACTCTGACATGTTTTTGTTGTAGAATATTATGTGCATTCAAGTTACTCTACACCTGTGGATCGTAAATCATCCCATACTGTATGGCTTCTGTTGGAATGCCTTGAATTCGTTATGTGAAGCTACAAACAACCTAGCAAGCGGGTCTCGCTAATAATATTGTTCTCCCTTTGCTCCACGGACAAAGCTAACACATTGTTAGTAAACCATGTATATCTGGGTATCGATTTTTATTTGTGTATTTATTAATTGTTGATTTCGTAACAGGCTCCATATAAAAACAATAAATTCTCTTGCCGCATGCATCCTCCCAGAATGTTATAGTGTTTTCACCACCGAACTTGTTTATTGTCGTTGTCTTTATAAACTCCAGTTCAAAAAGTAGGGTGTTATGGACAGATGGTTCTGTTCGTTATTCCCTTCAACTTTTGGTCAATCATGTTGTAAGTTTGAAAACTGTTAGAATTAGTACTTTTGGAAAGAATAAAATATACTTTTGGAAAAAATAAAATATAAGATTTTATTTCCTAAATATTTCCTAAATCTTTTCCTTTCTTATTCCTATTGTACTCTATTTATACTCCCTTTGTACCTATTGTTTTTGTTCATAAGAAAAATAATAAAAACTAAAGTATCGTGGTTTTTCTCCCGGTTCTCGGGTTTCCACGTAAGTCTCGGGTTGTTGTTAATTGCTTTCAATATGGTATCAGAGCAAAGCAATAACGAAACCCTAGAAAATAACCTAGGAGAAACCCAGATCGAAACTGAACCCGTCACCGCCGCCGCCGCCGCCGCCGCCGGAATCGCCGCCGCCGTGGACGCCGCCGTCTCCGCCGCCATGGAGAAACTGCTCCAGAACCTACAGAAACCGCCGATCTACCCAACGGGAGTGGTTCCGCAGCCGTACGCGCCGCCGTCTGACCAGAAGTTGATTCACGCGCCGCTCGTGTCCGGCGCGTGGGCCCACGCGCCGCCGCCGTTTCACGTCACCCGCCCATCCCGTTCCCTTCTACGCGCCGTCGGATGTCCAGCCGTCAAACCCTTCCGGCCATCCGCATCCTCATGCGCCATCTACGAGCTCCGGACAGCATCCCTCAATCGTAAATCTGTCAAATCAGTACAGTAAGCAGCAGCTGTACGTTGACCCTTTACAGCAACCGCTGTTTTCTGGTAACGGAATTGATCAACCCCAAAACAGATCGGACATTGAAGCGGGCGAATCTTCAACGCATTCCAAACCAACCGAGTTGCCGATGTATTCCAAGAACCCGGTAACTTCGTTCCCTAATTCACAGTCAAATTATATAACTGGCTCTTTGGGTTCGTCTACAGGGAATTTTTCAGGCGAAAAATTAAATGGTCAAAATTATTTTTCTTGGTCACAATCAATAAAGATGTTCCTCGAAGGTCGATACCAGTTCGGATTCTTAACTGGAGAGACTGTACGTCCTCCACCAGGAGACGCCTTGGAACGACTCTGGAAAGGAGAGGACTCACTTATTCGGTCCATGCTGATTAATAGTATGGAACCACAGATCGGCAAGCCTTTACTATATGCAGCCACAGCAAAAGATTTGTGGGATACAACTCAGACCCTTTACTCGAAACGACAGAATGCCTCTCGGTTATATACACTGCGAAAACAGGTCCATAATTGCAAACAAGGGACCCTGGACGTAACTACCTATTTTAACAAGCTCTCTCTCCTCTGGCAAGAGATGGATTTGTGCAGAGAGACAGTTTGGGACACACCAAATGACAGTACACAATATGCTAAACTTGAAGAGGCTGACCGTGTTTATGACTTCCTTGCAGGACTTAATCCCAAATTTGATAATGTTTGTGGTCGTATACTCGGACAAAGACCTCTTCCCTCCCTAATGGAAGTTTGTTTTGAAGTCCGCCTGGAAGAGGATCGCACTAATGCCATGGGTGTATTGACTACCCCTACCATCGACTCCGCAGCCTTTAGCGCTCGGTCCTCAAATCATGACAGTGACAAGAATAATGGGAAGTCAATTCCTGTGTGTGAGCACTGCAAGAAACAATGGCACACCAAGGATCAGTGTTGGAAACTCCACGGTCGTCCCCCAGGAGGTAAGAAACGGTCCTCCAACGAGAAACAGAACTCAGGACGTGCCTACATTAGTGAGACTACACCTGCTAGCACTTCTCAATCAACTGATCCTACTGTGAGCCAGACCAAGACTCCGACTCTGGGTGCCATTGCTCAGTCAGGTATGCCTCAGTCCCTTGGGCTTATTAGCGTTGATGGGAAGAATCCCTGGATCTTAGACTCGGGGGCTACAGATCACTTGACAGGTTCTTCAGAACACTTTATCTCATATGCCCCGTGTGCCGGTAATGAAAAAATCCGAATAGCCGATGGCTCTCTAGCTCCGATCGCTGGCAAAGGACAAATAGTTCCCTTTGACGGTTTTGCTCTCCAGAATGTTTTGCATGTCCCTAAACTGTCTTACAATTTGTTATCTATAAGCAAGATCACTCGTGAGTTGCATTGTAAAGCTATCTTCTTACCTGAATCGGTTTATTTTCAGGACATGAGCTCGGGGAGGACGATTGGCACTGCCCGGCATAGCAGGGGACTTTACATCCTTGATGATGATACCTCATGTAGTAGTTTGTCTAGGGTTAGTTTACTGTCATCCTACTTTAGCACTTCTGAACAAGACTGTATGTTGTGGCATTTTCGACTGGGCCACCCAAACTTTACATATATGCAACATTTATTTCCCCACCTTTTTTCTAAAGTTGATGTCTCTTCTCTATCTTGTGATGTGTGTATCCGGGCAAAACAACATCGAGTCTCTTTTCCCTCACAACCATATAAACCTACACAACCGTTTAACCTCATCCATAGTGACGTTTGGGGTCCTTCCAAGGTCACCACCTCCTCGGGAAAGCGGTGGTTTGTAACTTTCATTGATGACCATACCCGTCTCACCTGGGTCTACCTTATCTCAGATAAATCCGAGGTTCCATCCATTTTCCAAAACTTCTATCATACTATCAAAACACAATTTCATACAAAAATTGCAATTCTTCGAAGTGATAATGGTCGGGAATTCCAAAACCATAACCTTAGTGAATTTCTAGCCTCCAAGGGGATTGTTCACCAAACCTCATGTGCCTACACTCCTCAACAAAATGGAGTGGCCGAACGAAAAAACCGACACCTTGTGGAAGTAGCCCGTTCACTTATGCTTTCCACTTCCCTTCCATCATACCTGTGGGGAGATGCTATTCTTACAGCTGCTCACTTAATCAATAGAATGCCTTCTCGTATCCTCCACCTTCAGACTCCCTTAGATTGTTTTAAGGAGTCTTACCCCTCTACTCGTCTTGTTTCTGAGGTTCCTCTTCGTGTGTTTGGGTGCACCGCCTATGTCCATAATTTCGGCCCTAATCAGACCAAATTTACCCCTCGGGCTCAGGCCTGTGTGTTTGTTGGGTATCCCCTTCACCAACACGGTTATAAATGTTTTCACCCGCCGTCTAGGAAATATTTTGTCACTATGGACGTTACTTTCTGTGAAAACCGACCCTACTTTCCTGTTAGCCATCTTCAGGGGGAGAATGTGAGTGAAGAGTCTAACAACACCTTTGAATTTGTTGAACCTACTCTTATTACCGTGTCTGACATTGATCCTCATCCCATAATCTTACCCACAAACCAAGTTCCCTGGAAAACATATTACAGGAGGAATCTCAGAAAGGAAGTTGGGTCCCCTACTAGTCAACCGCCGGCTCCAGTCCAAAATTTCGAACCTCCTCGAGACCAAGGTATGGAAAACCCTACAAAACCTTGTACTAATAATACAATGAGTGAGAATGACAAGTCTGATATTGCTGTTCTTGAAAATATGGAAGAAAAGAACTGTGATGATGAGACTGAGGTTAGAATAGAAACCAGTAACGATGAAGCTGAACAGGGTCATACAAGAAAACTTGATGAGTATGATCCCTCTCTTGACATTCCAATTGCATTGAGAAAAGGTACCAGATCATGCACTAAACATCCCATTTGCAACTATGTTTCCTATGATAATCTCTCTCCACAGTTTAGAGCGTTTACAGCAAACCTTGACTCTACCATAATACCGAAAAATATCTACACTGCTCTAGAGTGTCCTGAATGGAAGAATGCTGTTATGGAAGAGATGAAGGCTCTCGAAAAGAATAGAACTTGGGAGATCTGTGCTCTACCCAAGGGACATAAAACTGTAGGATGCAAATGGGTATTCTCTCTCAAATACAAAGCAGATGGTACGCTTGATAGACACAAGGCAAGGTTAGTTGCAAAGGGGTTCACTCAAACCTATGGTATTGACTATTCGGAAACCTTTTCTCCAGTTGCTAAATTGAATACTGTTAGAGTCCTGCTATCTGTTGCTGTGAACAAAGATTGGCCTCTATACCAGCTGGATGTTAAGAATGCTTTTTTGAATGGAGACCTTGTGGAGGAAGTCTACATGAGCCCCCCACCAGGATTTGAAGCCCAATTTGGTCAGGAGGTGTGTAAACTCCAAAAATCTCTATATGGTCTGAAACAGTCTCCGAGAGCATGGTTTGACAGATTCACTACCTTTGTCAAGTCCCAAGGGTACAGTCAAGGGCACTCTGACCATACTTTATTTACAAAGGCTTCCAAAACAGGAAAGATAGCTATTCTAATTGTTTATGTGGATGACATTGTTTTGACTGGAGATGATCAAACAGAAATCAGTCAACTAAAGCAGAGAATGGGTGATGAATTTGAAATCAAAGACTTGGGCAATCTGAAATATTTCCTTGGAATGGAGGTGGCTAGATCAAAAGAAGGTATTTCCGTGTCTCAGAGAAAATACACCCTTGATTTGCTAACCGAGACAGGTATGTTGGGATGTCGTCCTGCTGATACTCCTATTGAATTCAACTGTAAACTAGGAAACTCTGATGATCAAGTTCCAGTTGATAAAGAACAATATCAGCGCCTTGTAGGTAAATTAATTTACTTATCCCATACTCGTCCGGATATTTCCTTTGCTGTGAGTGTTGTCAGCCAGTTTATGCAGGCTCCCTATGAGAAACATATGGAAGCTGTTAACAGAATCCTGAGATACTTGAAAAATACACCTGGTAAAGGGTTGATGTTTAGAAAAACAAATAGAAAGACCATTGAGGCATATACTGACTCAGATTGGGCAGGATCTGTTATTGATAGAAAGTCTACATCCGGTTATTGTACCTTTGTTTGGGGCAATCTTGTAACTTGGAGGAGTAAGAAGCAAAGTGTTGTGGCCAGGAGCAGTGCTGAGGCTGAATACAGAGCTATGAGTCTGGGAATATGTGAGGAAATTTGGCTCCAGAAAGTCTTGTCAGATCTTCATCAGGAATGTGAGACACCATTGAAGCTTTTTTGTGATAATAAAGCCGCTATTAGTATTGCTAACAACCCAGTGCAACATGATAGAACTAAACATGTTGAGATTGATCGGCATTTCATCAAAGAAAGACTTGACAGTGGAAGCATATGCATTCCGTACATTCCTTCAAGCCAACAGATTGCTGATGTTCTTACCAAGGGGCTTCTCCGACCACACTTCGACCTTTGCGTTAGCAAGTTGGGACTCATTGATATTTACCTCCCAACTTGAGGGGGAGTGTTAGAATTAGTACTTTTGGAAAGAATAAAATATACTTTTGGAAAAAATAAAATATAAGATTTTATTTCCTAAATATTTCCTAAATCTTTTCCTTTCTTATTCCTATTGTACTCTATTTATACTCCCTTTGTACCTATTGTTTTTGTTCATAAGAAAAATAATAAAAACTAAAGTATCGTGGTTTTTCTCCCGGTTCTCGGGTTTCCACGTAAGTCTCGGGTTGTTGTTAATTGCTTTCAATAAAAACAACTAAAGTTAATAACAAAAGTTCATTGTGTTGGTATTTTCGACTTTGATCAGAGTAAAAATTTTGTTTTCTAATACTTGTAGTCAACTTGAGCTGATTGATCTTTACAGCATATCTATAATCATGGGAGACTTTGAGATTTAAATATGCTACTAGTTACCTACCAACTCATGGAATGCCACGAACCATGTTCATATATCTCACGTTAGCTATATATTTTATAACAGGAAACAGAGGAGGGGAAAGAACTCCACTTGACTGGGACTCAAGAGTGAAAATTGCTCTTGCAACAGCAAAGGGAATTGCTCATATTCATGCAGTGGGTGGTCCAAAATTCACCCATGGAAATATCAAGGCCTCCAATGTTCTCCTAATTCAAGAAATTAATGCTTGTGTCTCTGACTTTGGCCTTACCCCTCTTATGAATGTCCCAACTTCTCGAACTGCAGGTTATCGTGCGCCTGAAGTAATTGAAGCTCGCAAACACACACACAAGTCAGATGTTTACAGTTTTGGCGTTCTTCTTCTTGAAATGTTAACTGGAAAAGCTCCCCTCCAATCACCTGGTCGTGACGAAATGGTCGATCTTCCTCGTTGGGTCCAATCGGTTGTGAGGGAGGAATGGACAGCTGAGGTTTTCGATGTTGAGTTAATGAGATACCAGAATATTGAAGAAGAGATGGTGCAGATGTTACAAATAGCAATGACTTGTGTAGCGAAGTTGCCGGACATGAGACCAAACATGGACGAAGTAGTTAGAATGATTGAAGAAATCCGGCAATCTGACTCGGAGAACCGGCCATCTTCCGAAGAGAACAAATCAAAGGACTCAAATGTGCAGACCCCATGAATTCTTTCATTAAGATTGTGTTGATTTTCATTAATCGAGGAGGTATAATTGTGCAAATTAGGAGGTAAGTTCAGCCATTTTCTTTAAGCAGATGCACAATACTGCTTTCAAACATTTACCCCCAGACCTTTGGCTTGTATGAGTGTGTACTTTGTAGAGTGCATCTGATTCTTAAGTCTGTTTAGGAATGATTGAATGTGAACCAATGAAAACTGCCCTTTGATTTGGATACACTAGTTTGTTATGTTTTTCAATGCTTGGTTCAAATTTTCCTAACATCTTAGTGCAAACTACGAAGTGGATCCCATGTTCAGCTTTGCATGGCTCTCTGGCCATTTAATTCTAGCTTCTTATTCTCTGTATGTTTGGAGATATTTAAAGCACATGCCAACGTTTCTCCCATGAGAAGTCAAAATTTGAAAATATGTCTCTTAATCCAGAGTTTTTTTAAAATAATGTTATTTAAAAAAGAATAAGGTAAAAAATAATATCTGAGGAAAACTATCCTAATAAATAGGATAATGAAATTGTGGATGGATTCATGACTAGGTGAAGTCATAGAAAGGCATTGAAGTCGTGGACCCTCTTCGACTACCGCAACTTGTCTGACCAACCTTGCCATGTGTATATATATAATTACTTTTTTATTAGATAAAACAATTTACCATATTTAATTATACTTGTTCCATAAATAATAATATAAAATGCGACTTTTTTTTCCTAATTTACTCGTAACAAGTTATTTTTGGAAACTTTTTTTTGACATACTTAAATTTTGGGTATAATTATCTAAAACAATTTACCATATATAATTATATTTGTTCTATAAATAATAATGTAAAATGTTGGTATTTCTTAATTTACTCGTAATTAATTATTTTTGGTAACTTTTTCTTTTGCCTAAAATTTTTTGGATACTAATCATGCCAAATAAGAAGCAAAATAAATTATTCCAATATTTTTTATTTTTTATATATTTTAAAATATACACTCAGCTAATTTAAAATTGTATTCTTAAAAGAAAATATTTCCATCTAATTTAAAATTTAAATTACAAATTAAATTGTAGAATAAGGAATATGTTTTTAAGAAATCTAGCATTGTTTTAGGTCACAAAATTTTGAATTTTATTAAAAAATTTAAGAAATTTTTATTTAATGGGTGCATTTTGAAGCATTTATAAAAATTCAAGATTAAGGGCTCGTTTGGTAACGTTCTTATTTTCTGTTTCTTGTTTCTTGTTTCTTGTTTCCTGTTTCCTGTTTTCTGTTTCTTCTTTTTTTAAAACAAGAAATAGTAATGCGTTTGATAACTGTTTCTATTTCTTGTTTCTTGAAAAAAAAAACAGAAACAAAAAATGTGTTTGATAACTGTTTCTTGTTTATTGATTTTCTTTTAGATTTATTTTTTATTTTTCACATCTACTTCAATTAAACATTAAACAAAAATATAGGTCTATCCATCAAACATAACAAATAAAATTATCAAAAGTTTATTCATTTAATACGAAGAAGTATCAATGCACGAATAAAAATAATAACATAAACATAAAATTATATTTATCCTTCAAATGTTGCCAAATTTGATTGGCAATATCATCTCTTACTCACTCAGGCAATTTCTCTTTTTAATCCATCAATTTCAACAATCTCGTTGTTATTTCGTGACATCTAGAATTTAATATTAATTTTAAAGTAAGTTATTATGTCTTCAATATTCAGAATTGAAAGAAACAAAACAAAATTTAACCTTTAACTCTTAACCTATGATGCTTTAGAGAAAAACCCACAACGAAAACCCAGATTTGCACAAAGAGGAAGATGAAAACTATGGATCCGACGAAGAGGAACAATCAGGCAAAAACTATGGATCCGACGAAGAGGAAGAGTTCGGGTTGTTGAGAAAGACGATGAGAGGTGAAGAGGAAGACAGTGTGCAGAGAAAAACGATGAGTGAAAGAGGAAGAGGATGATTATTTGGAGAAGACGATGGAGATAAAAGGAAAAGGAAACCAATAAAAATAATTGAGAAAAGGAAAAGGAAACAATAAAAATAATTGAGAAAAAGGAAAATGAAACCAATAAAAATAATTGAGAAACAGTTAAACGAAACCAATAAAAATAATTGAGAAAAAGGAAAAGAAAAGAAATAAAAATAATTGAGAAAAATGAAAATGAAACCAATAAAAATAATTGAGAAAAAGAAAAAAAGCCAATAAATATAATTGAGAAAAATGAAAGGAAAAAAATAAAAGTAATTGAGAAAAGGAAAACGAAACAAATAGAAATAAATTGAGAAAAATGAAACCAATAGAAGCAATTGAGAAACGGAACAGAAGAAACTACTTTTTTTTGTTCCCAATAATTCCTTATAAAATGAGAAACGTTTCTACTTTTTTTTTAGAACGAGAAACAAGGAACGTTATCAAACACTTCTGTTTCTTAAAAAATGGAAACAGAAACAAGAAACAGGGAACAAAAACGTTAACAAACGGGCCCTAAAATACTAACCTTTTGAATAAAACAAATAACAAGTGTTTTAACTTTTTTTTTTTTAATAATGGTTAAATTAGTGTATTTATTATTCAATTTTTTTAAAAAATAATAATAATAACAACGACTTCTTTCCCATTTCTGAACTTTTGATATATCTCATTTTTGTCCTTAATAAAAAAATACATTCTTTGTGAACTAAATGAGAAGTATTGGATACATAGATAGATATCCAAACTATCGGTTCTCTTGGACTTCTCGGAGCAGATGTAGAACAACATTTACCTAATTTTCTGAAATCTTACAAGTAAATTTGGTGCAAATCGTCTTTTCTTATTCTGCACTTGGGGCAAAGACCATTTGCTCTCGCTATCTTCACTTTTGCAGCTGCTCTCATATTTATACTCCCTACCCACTTCAGAGTAAAACTCTCTGTGTGACTTTTTGGACCTTTTTTGGCCTAACTTGATCTTCTTGTCGTTTGTGTTAATTGATTTTCTAATTTGTTTCGATCGTTAAATAGACTATAGAAGTATCAAAATGAGCTTAACTAATACGCCTTTCTAGTCTATAAGTTGGAGATTCAATTCTCATTCTCAGATTTTGATTGCACTAAAATAAGTCATTGAAAATAAATGATTTGTAAGACATAAAAGTGAACTTATGCTTAATGTCTAGTAGTTATGTAAATCTTTAAAAAAAATGTAAAAGTTTAAAAACAAACTTTATAATTTTAGAAGTCTATAAACAAAATAAAATATATACAAACCTCAAAATTTAGAAACCAAGATTGTAATTTAAAATGCAATCCATAAGTAATTTTTATAAGTTAAAGTGAAGTAGAGTCAAATACAACCTCAACCTAAGAAGAGAGGTTCAAATCTTCCATGTATTAATTTTTCTACGCTCTATTAATCCATTTCAATATAATGGTAAATAACCAAAATAAACTTAGCTTAATAATAATTAATATGTGTCAACAAAAGGTCAGCTCAATTAGTGACACCTATATGTATCCAAAGATAAAAAATCACTAATTCAAATCTTATCACTCTAATTTATATTAAAGAAAAAAGGAAAACTAATATGTACCGGATGAAAACAATTAAAAAAAAAAAGGGACCTAGATGGAAGCAATAAAGATTTAACCATGTTTATAAAAATGAGAGCAATGTAAATGTAAATATAAATATTAGGTAAAGTGATATGTTTACAAACTTATTTAAAAATAATAAATGTACTCATTTAATCATTTGAATTTAATTTTCTTTTACCTTTTTTGTTGTTATAAATTTTTAAAAGGAAGTGAGGGTAAAATATTTAGGTGGACGTCGATATTTGAAGACTGCAATACAACACCGACCTAACGGAAGGATTCGACGAATCTCTTACAAATAAATAAATAAGTAAATAATTTATTAATTAAAATTAAAAAAAAAAAATCAATTAATTAGAAATTCGAGAATGGAAAAAAAATAATTCTAGAAGCCTCTAATATCTCTCTCTTTATTATTTAATCCTCTGCGAAGATTCTCTGTCTTCACCACACCTTCTCTTCTTCCTCCTCCAAAATTTGAAACCCTTCTTTCTCGATCTATCTCCCAAGGTATTTTTTCTTCACTTCATCTCTATAATCAACTGCTTTTTATTGTTCATCAGCTGCTTTCTTGCTTGCTTTAGATGTTTTTTCTTATGATTGAACATTTCTGGCCTCTTTTGTGTTTGGGGTTTCAGATTTCACGTTTGTACTCGAGGAATTAATGGCTTCAAAGCGTATTCTTAAAGAGCTCAAGGATTTACAGAAGGATCCTCCTACGTCTTGCAGTGCTGGTATGTAATCTTTACCCCCCCCTTTTCTCTTCCGTTTTATTCCTGAACTCTTCGCTCATTTGGCATCTTCTTGTTCTTGCTCTGAACATAGTGGGATTCCTGGAATGTTTGTTGTTAATGCGACAATGTATTTTTGGTTTCTTATCTATTTTGAATTTGTCAAATATGGTCTGCCCCCTTTTCAGCTCTTAATTAGTTATTTGTTTCTCCATCAAGATCATTAAACTTTTATAGTCAGATTATAAGTTTTGGGTTTTTTGTTTGTTTTTAAGAATTCTTCAGTTTAATCTTGTGGACTGCAAAAAGTACCTTGAAGTTCTTATGGGTTATTGTCTTCTTAGGTCCTGTGGCTGAAGACATGTTTCATTGGCAAGCAACTATCATGGGCCCTGCTGATTCTCCATATTCAGGAGGTGTATTCTTAGTTTCTATTCATTTCCCTCCAGACTATCCTTTCAAGCCCCCAAAGGTGAAATCCTTTCTAGCTTGGTTGTTTGCGTTTGTTTTTCTGTTATTTCTTATACCATTATGTTCTGATATGACCCGTGCGAGTCTAATCCCAACTTACTCGAATTAGAAAAGTATGAATATAAGATTGTGATCTTGACAGTGGGATAGTCCAACTTTTCAACATATCGAGATTGTTTTGTTGCGAGTTTTCACTAAACTCAACCTTTTAAACCTGGCAGGTTGCTTTTAGGACAAAGGTGTTCCACCCAAACATTAACAGCAACGGAAGCATATGTCTGGACATCCTTAAGGAACAGTGGAGCCCTGCGCTAACTGTTTCTAAGGTTAGTTTGAATTTACAGTCTCACGGCACTAACCAATTAAACTAGTTTCTAACTTGGATAATTGTTGTTTGCACACGTTCTCTGTTTTTTTGTAAAGCATCTGGTTCTTCGTTTTGCTGCCACAATTTGGTATTTGTTCAAACGGAATTGTCATGTTTTCCAGAACTAATAAATTACTTGTATGTTTTGTCTTCTGGACGCAGTGAAGTATGATTGAATGGCCTTGAAATTTGTATTTCGTGTGTTATTTTGCACTACGTAGAAATGAGATGTTCTTGTTTCCGAATTTATATCGATCTTTGTTTTTCCCAAGTACAGATTCTCTGTTCGATAAGTGTGTTATTAGATTTTCCATAAGTAATGTATTTTAAATCAAGAGGTTATTATCATTGGGTGGAGTCTGGATCACTTAATGCTGGTCAAATCTTACACCTTTAAATTGTTGCATAACTTTTCCTTTAAAAAATGTTCCCATAATTTCAAATTTTCTTAACTTGATGCTTGATAGTGATAGTTACCCATACCTGTTGTCAGAATGTCTCAACTCCTAGTGTTTGAATATTTTCTCGTGGAAAGATTAGTTTATCTTGATTGCAACCTCTCCCCCCTTCTCTTTTATTAAACAACACTGACCATTGTGAAGCAGTGAAATGTCTTCTCTTTGAATTGAATCACATGATTGAAAATCTAGGGAAGCAGTCCTTTGATCCTTTTTGACTTAAGCGGGATAATTGTATGGATCTTGCTTTGTTTTCTATTATATAATCACAGAAAATCAGGAATTTGGGTATATGGATCTTGCTTTGTTACATTTATGGTTCTCCAAATACATCTTTTCTACTATGAGCTGGTGTTTCAGGGTGCTGTATGTTGACTTGAGCGTTTGTCATATCCCTCTGGTTTCTTTTCTTTACTTTCTAACCTTTGACAGTTGTTGTAACTTTTTTATTCCCGCAAAAGGTCCTATCTCTTATAATCGGGCTTTAATATGAACTAAATATATTTCAGGTGCTGTTGTCCATATGCTCTCTGTTAACTGATCCCAACCCTGACGATCCTCTCGTTCCTGAAATTGCTCACATGTACAAGACTGATAGAACCAAGTATGAAGCAACAGCACGTAGCTGGACTCAAAAGTATGCTATGGGATAGTGGACTACAGCCTCACCCAACTCAGCCTGCGAAGATAGAAGTTCCCTTTGAAAGTTGTTTTCCATGAAGTGAAAGAAATGAAGGCCTCTGTATTCGTAAGACTTAATTTTTTTTGCAAGGAACCTGACTTTTATTGTGAATATTGATTTGAAGAAATTATATAATGGAAGATCTGTAACTTATATTACTCCTTATTGTCAAATGATTGTTTTCCATATTTGTTATGAGTTTAAAAAGTTGTTTGATTGCCCTACACCCCGAATGAGGATCGTTCTAATACCTTCCAGTCTCTAGGCATATTTTCTCTAACAATATGCACAGTTCTTTCCAACTTCTTGATCATCGGTTTAGGGGTTGAGCTGTGATCATTTTGTATTTATAAGGGTTTAGGTTTGGTGGGGAAGCCTATTATTAGGAGATGGATTGCGAAATATCAACGTGTCCCTCTTATCTTTGATGAAAGATGTCAAATATCAAAGATGTGACAAAGAGCTTGTTTCGTCACCGGTATTATTGATCATCATTTATCATTTATCATTCTTTCACCAAATCACAACTATTAACTTGAGATTATAAATATCACTTTCACTGCAGAGAAGAATCTAGATTTATTTTAGAGCACATATACTTTGACTTTTAGTAGTAGATAGATGCTGGTCAAATAGGGAGTCCATCTTCACATCCACACACCTGTGAGACTCTTCAGATCCTAGTGGGAAATAGGGAAGTAGGAGAGAGACAAAATATCAAGCCTTGGTTCTCTTTGATTGTATCTTTCTTTTAACTTGCCTTGTGGGTGTATTAGAAGATTTCTTGGTATGGTAGTATAGTCGATACATTCTTTACAAATCCTAAATAATGTGATTTTAAATAATGTTGGATATAATGAATCTTTAGATATCTTTACAATAGCAGGACATTGATTGCTTTGATCACCACTTAGTTGAAAAGTTGGTAGTGTGAACTTACCGTGCACTAGACTATAATTGTCTCTAAGTCAAATATGAGTTTGAAACAATGCATGTGTTTATTGCTCGTTGTTGACCAATGGTAAGATTGTTTCATCCAACATATATCATTGGCTAAGCCTTTGTGAAAGAGTTGAGTTGCGAGGGACGTCTTGTAACGTAATTTCAAACGATTTCTACCAATGGCTAATAAATGAGTTACATCTTGTCTTATAATGTAATCTATATTGAGGAGGCTGCCTAATAACTTAATTATTATAAGTAACAAAGTGGCATTGTTGCTAAGAGGTACATAGATTCAACTATTTTGTCAACTTTGATCTGTTCGTCTCCACGAAGATAATTGTCTCTCTTATAAACTTGAATTGAAGAAACCTATCAGAATTATAACAACGTGGCCAATTTTCACGGGGTGGGACATTTTGTGATTCTTTACACTAAATTCCTATATATCTGTCTTCAATCTTCTTACTCGAAGAATTGGGTTTTCCACTCCCAAGTCTTCCCTTCCCATTTTCTCTCCAAAGTCTTCCCATTTTCGCTTCTTCTTCTTTTTCTTCCTCACTCTGTTTTCTGAACTGAAAAGGGTTTTCTTGGTAGCTAATCCTTTCATATGTTTCTTCTTCAATTTGTTAGTGAGAAGCTATCTTTGATGATTTTTTTGCGATTGATCCTTCTTCTTCGTTGTTTTGCGGATTTTACAGATTGATTAAGCTTCTTCTTCCTTTGTTACTCTTTCTTTTCACATCCCCAATTGTAATTTGTGATCTTAACCAAAAATCTTCCTCAAGCTTGTTATTATTCTTTCAGATCTAACATGTCTGTCGGAGACATGGCTTCTTTATCGGAGCATAAAACCAACTGCCGCCGGAAAGCTCTAACTTCCGGTGACTCTACAAAACCGAAGCAAAGGCTTCTTAGGATCATCGTCACCGACGCCGACGCTACTGATTCCTCTAGTGAAGATGAACTGATTTTGGGATCAAGAACAACCATTAGGAGACACGTAAGAGAGATCACTATAAAACGTCATTCTGTTGCTGATAGTTCACCAAAGTCCCCCGTTTCGGGGATTTGCAAGAAGCGGAACCCCAGATCACGAAGGTCTAACAATTCATCTCGCCGGAATAAGTTCAGAGGAGTCCGGCAGAGACCGTGGGGCCGATGGGCGGCGGAAGTTCGAGATCCGATTCTCCGGAAACGGATTTGGCTCGGAACCTTCGATACGGCGGAAGAAGCAGCGGCGGTTTACGACCGAGCTGCTATAGAACTCCAGGGTCCAAACGCCGCAACAAACTTCTCGGGGGACGGAGCAGTAAAAACGGCGGTGGACGGCGGTAGCAAGGAGGAGGACGGCGTAGAATCGCGTAAAACGACGGCGGCTTGGTCGCCGACTTCGGTGCTCCATTACGACAGCTTTTTGACTCCGATTGAGGAGATGGTGTATTGTGGAGAGGTGGATGAGTTGGGATTGGAGATGGCGGCGGCAAGTCTGCCGGCAGCGAGAAGGCAGTGCTGCGGGGAAGAAGATTTGGGGGAGATGGAGCTGGACTTGGACTATTTCTTGGTTGACGTAATTTACTAACGACGTGGAATATCTATTAATATACAACGACGTTACGAATTTAATAATAGCGATTATAAATATATTATGTCATTAAATAAATATTAGGTGAAATTTGTGATGTGGCTAAAGTTATGAATCACAGGTATTTGGGAGTGTAATTTTGTGGATTTCGTTTTTGGCTTCAAATAAGTATGACATGATTATATTTGGAATTCAAGTTTTATATTTTAAAATAGGAAACACTTACCCTTTTCTTTTTCCATTAATCAAAGAAAAAAAAAAAAGGGGGGGGGGAAAAGGGAGTTTATGATGAACACGATGTCAAACAAGTAAGTTTCTATGTGTTTGCTTTGCTTTGCTTTTTCTGTGAATGTCAATCTTTGTTGGGTTACTAATAATGTGGAGTGAGTAATAGATATACATTTTTGTATACCAAATTCTTTTCCATTTCATTTTTCTTTTTTTGTTAGTGGTTTCAATTTTTGGTTATCGATAAAAAATTTCTAATAGATTTATGATGTAGTTATGACATGTGTTTTCTTATTTACAATTTTGCTATATTAGTTATATAGCTAATTGAGAGTTAAAAATTTGAAAAATTACTGATTATTTAGTTCAGTTTAGTGTGATTGACATCACTAACTAAACATATCCATATTTGAAAAAAAGTTATATAATTATTTATTTTGTCATAAGAATCATGAATGTCCTAGGTGAAATAAAATATTGTCTTTGTTCTTCCTACATTCCTTTGTTCTCTTACGTGTCAGTTTGCAGGCATTTTAATGCACTAAAGTTATTAGTTGAGCTAATTTTAGTCTGACAATGAAAAGAATTAGATGAGGAGGCAAAATTCTTAGGTGTGCTAGCTCTCATTTTGTCAAATGTTATAAACTTTGTAATTTTGTTTTTCACACCTTGTGGGAGTGGTTAGCTCTGGTTTGGAGGAAGGTTATTTGTTAACCTGGAGGAAAGTTATTTGTTAATTATGGATTCTTGTCCTCCATACTTCTTAAGTCTTTTTTTAGTAAACACCTCTTTTTAAAATATATATAAGTTTTTTAAATGAATCAATTAACCAATTCTATCACATTAAGAGGGGAAAAGAAAAAGATGAAGGATACCTAAGGATTACAACTACACTTTAAACTTTGGAGTGGAAAGTTAGGGTTGAAAGTTCTTGTAAAAATTTTGAATAATGAAAACCTAAAAAAATAGAAAATGGGTTAGTTAAAAATAATGGAGAAGGCAAAGAGATAAAAACTAAAGCATGGAAGTGGATCTGGTGGGTCCATTGTTTGTTCACCAAACAGATCTTTTAAGGAACCAATAATTCCTAAACTTAAGGTCCCAAATTCTCCACTACTTCATTCTCAGTAGCCGCCTTTCACTATTCACTTCCCTTTCCCACTTGATCACAATTTTCAAATATTTTTGTCAATTTTCTATTGTTTTACTTTTTATTTTTAGAATTTTTTTCCTTCTCTCTCAATACTTTGATCGAAATAACTATTAGAACATGTGTTCGACTATGATTCAAATTTCTTTTTCCATCCTTATGTGAAAAATGTATCTAAAAATATAATATTAAATTTTTAGGTGATTCTAAACATGCTCATCTTTTAAACTCTTGAACTTGGAGTTAAAATTCGTACAAATGTTTGGATGAAATTTGGAGTTTGGATATGTGCTTGTGTCGCATCATTCAAAGTCATTCTCTCATTATTACAAATTTCAGTATATAACATTTCCACGAAATTTTGCTCTAAAAATGTAATTTTGAAACATTTATAAAAATAAAAAAATATAATAGTGTAACTTTTGAAAGAATATATAATATTTTCTTAAATAAATTGAAGAGTATGCGTATATTATTTTTGCTACCGTAAAGATCCAACCTCTTGTACTAAGTTGTGGACTTTACTTTAAAAGAAAAGAATTAAAATTTATTTAAAGTAAATAGAAAATAAGACAAAACTTGTTTTGTCGTTAAAATTATAAATAAAATATACGAAAATAAATTAAAACATAATTCATATCTCGGACACTATTAATTTTAAAGGGAAAACAAGGAGATAAATAGAATAAAATAAAATGAAAAGAATATCGACACTGAAATTTTGACACATGACGTAAGCGGAAGCAAACGTGTCCCTATGGCTCACCACGGTCACTTCTGGTCATTTGCCATCTTGTCTTTACTCTTACCTCTACCTCTGCCTGAAAAATAGAAATAGAAAGAGCGAGTATAAAAATATATTCAGTAAGGGACCTACTACTAGTCTCGCTAGGTGTCTGTTAACTTCCTATTAGAGTCTTGAAGAGTGGTACCCCTAAACTGGCACGTTCCCGAACACGTACAATCTATGATCCCATAGGAACAAACTGGTCTTTAGTGAACCCAAAGGAACACCAAAGACGATTGGGATGCGAGTGATTCGACAGAATCACTCAAATCATGTCTATGTCAATGTCAATGTCAGACTGGTGGTCCCGTGGACTACGCAGTCGTAAGTGTGAGCGATCCCATCGGATCTCTCAAATCATGTCTATGTCAATGTCAATGTTAGACTGATGGTCCCGTCAGACTACAAAGAATAATAGAAACATTTATACGCACCACAAAGCTAGGGATCATGTGGTGGTCCTTTTTGTGCCCGGGTCTTGTCTTCTGTAAGCTTCTGCATTCATTCCACTTCTGAAGCTAACACATTGTGATTTCTTGTATGTTCTTCAATCCATAGCATAACTTCATCAAACGCAAGTCATAATTGGAGCTCTACCGTGGTCTGCAAACATAAGGTCGTGGCACTGCTCACACTGGCCCTCTTGCAGGCCTTGGGCTTGGGTCCCCAACCAAGGCCTTTTGAGTAGCCCGATCGTCTATCCAACATCATCTCACATATCTCGTCCTCAGAGAGTGGTTGAGTACCCTTCGGGATAGGCTAGGACTGGAGTTCCAACATTTGGTTATGCAACAAATTTAGAAACTAAGTTAGTAAGTCAAAAATATATTATTAAAGAGGACAAATAAGGGCAGAAGTGTTGCTTCGATAACTTACATGCACATCCTCTGCTGCCTGCAACACGAATGTCCTGTCTCGAATGTGTGTTTGTTAGAACAACTCCACACGATCAACGAACTCCCCTCTTTGCTTAGCGACCTTGTGCTATCATTGTATAAATGACTTCGATCTGTTGCTATGATTGTAAGGCTACTTCTGTTTAGTAGCCTTGTTGGTTCGTGATTGCTCTTGCATGAAAACATTTATATTGTTTATTTCTTATACATATTACAAGTTGAAATCATAATTCGTTTAGTTACTCATTTGGAATGCACGGTTCGTGTAATGATCACAGAGGTAATGTCAATCCTCATTATATCCCACCAATATGATTCAAAACCTTACCACCAAAGCCATCACCATTTAAATCATAACATTCATGCAGTTCTAGTTTAATACAGGCAAGGTCACATGCATATTCATAATCATGTATCATAAAATACATACCTGGCGAGTGACAAAAGACCGTAATAGCCATAGGGACAAAAATCAAAGACTCACATCGTAAGTTAGTCTACAGAACCTAAAAGCTGACGCTCTGATACCAACTGTAACGACCCAACTCTTTATACTAAGCTGAGGTCGTTACTAAAAGGAACAATGACAAGAGACACTTTTCGAAACGAGGGAAGAATAAATTTTCATTAAAAACGGAATATTAAAACACTGAAACATAAACGCAGAAGCAAAACTGAGTCCCCATATGGCATGTCACGGATCCTTCTCTGTCGCTCGCCAGCTTTCCTCTACCTTTACCTTCGCCTGAAATGTTAAACATAGAAAGAGTGAGTATAAACATATACTCAGTAAGGGACCTACTACTAGTCCCGCTAGGTGTCTGTTAACTTCCCATTAGAGTCCTGAAAATGGTACCCAATCTCTGGCACGTTCCCGAACACGTGCAACATGCGCTTCCGTAGGAACGAAAATCTGGTCTTCGGTGTCCCGAGGGAGCACCTAGGACATGCTGGTCTGTAGTGAACCCGGGGGGTAACACTAAGACAATCGGGATGCGAGGACCCCGTCGAATCACTCGAATCATATCTATATCCATGCTAGACTGGCGTCCTGTCGGACCACACAGTCCTAAATAGGTGGTGATCCCGAAGGACACCCATGCAGGTACGACTCTAATAGACAAAGTTAACAGAACACCCTATCCATAGCATGTAACATAACATAACATCATAACATGGCATGAATATTAATCTTAACGTCCTTAATCATGTGATTAATATATCATGCATTAACAATCATCAACATCAATCTACCAGACATTAACATAACATCAGTCATCATCATCAATCATCAACATAATAATCTCAGTCATCATCATCAACATCAATACAATGACAGTCATTATCAGTAGCATCAAGTTATGCATTTTAGCTACCATCAATGCATAATCATAATTACATGCGGTCTCTTGAATTCAGTTCGAAGGTCTAGTAGGAGAATCTCTTACCTGGAGATTTTAGCCAAACAAAGGTACTCCCTAGTTGACAGTAAAATTCTCCAATTAACTTGATCCTAATCATAAAAGGAAAACTTAGTATTTTAATTAATGAAATTAGCAATTGGCTAACATCCAAAAATTCTCCCAAATTAATTAACTTTATAAAAAAAAGGGTTGAAACCAATTCAACCTTGATTGGGAAAAATCCAAGATTTAAATCTTAAAAAGTTTAGCCAATTGAACCTTTACAAAAACTCTAAATAGATCCAAAATTAAATTAATAAAATATTAATTTAATTTTATTGACTTACCAAGGTTAATCAGATGGAGATTGAAAAATCCTCTTATCCTTGATGAAAAATTCATCACTTTAAATCCTCAAGCTTCCAAAGAGACCAATCTTAACTTCAACTGAGACGACGACAGCAGAGGGTTATCTTAGAGAAGAAGATAAATAACCTTTTTCTTTTTCCTTTATTTCCATCTTAAGCATTCCAATGCTATTTATAGACCCAAATAATAACAATAATAATAATAATAATTATTATTTCCTTTTCCTTTTCCTTTTAGGATATATATATATATATAATACCAAAAAATATACATATATCTTTATTCCCATTATCTTTCCTAAATAAATGCCTTAATCTTAGGCATTTATAACCATTAGTAATAATAATAATACTTCTTTATTATTATTATTTTTCTCTCACCAAAATCTACAATAAATATATATTTATTTAAACCATTATTCTCTCTTATAAATAAATATATATTTTTTTCGTCCAATCAAATCAACCATCTCTCTCCTTATGTATTATCTTCTTTTCCAAACAAATATAATTATATTCCATCATATAATTAACTTCACTTTTCCATATTATTAATTAAATATATATATCCATATATATATACTCAATTAATTACAATTCCACAAAAACTAACTTTTCCCTCCAAAATCTCAAATTAACTTAAATCCTCAATTCTTTTAATCAACCAAATCTTTTCCAATAAATCACTTATAACTTCCAACATGAATTATCTTAACTCAACCATAACAACTTCACTCCATAAACATTATTTATCTTTCTCCAAAATAATTAATTATCTTCTACAATAATTAATTATTATCTATCTTTCTCCAAAATAATTAATTATCTTCCACAATAATTAATTATTATTTATCTTTCTCCAAAATAATTAATTATCTTCCACAATAATTAATTATTGTTTATCTTTCTCCAAAGTAATTATCCTTTTACAAATAATTATATTTTCCCAAAATATAATTATTTTACTTTTTCTCCTTTAATAAATATCCTTTCCCCAAAATACAACTATCTTTTCCTTAAATAATTATATTTCAACAAATATAATTATCTTTTCCTTTAACATAATAATTATATATATATTTCCACATATACATATAATTATTCAATCTCCAACAAACTTTCCACCCCACAATTTAATTAAATAACATCCATAATTATTTAATTAAATTCAAGTTCAACAACACTAAAAATCCACAACTTTACTTAATCCTCTTAACCTACCATTTAATCAAAAACTTAACAAACACCACATGCTAAAACCTCTAATTAATTAAATATTCATCCAAGAAATATTTAATTAATTTCAATTCCCACCTAAATCAAATAATTCTCATTAAATGGATTCAAAATAACGCCCAATAAATTATCTTAATTTTTGGGGCGTTACAGAGATATTCATTTAAATATGATTTAAATGAAATATTAATTAAATATGATTTAATTAATTAATTAATTAATTTAATTAATTAATTTAATATATATTAATTTAATGTTTATTTATTAAATTAATAAGGAACGTGGGTGGTTTTCCCACGTTCCCATTTATTCTCTCCAACTTTCGTTTTCTTCCGACTGAAGAAGAGAGAATTTTTTGCGTAACGAATATCAGAGGGATGAGTTCTGCGAAGTTTGAATTGCTCTCCCATTTTCTCTCTGAACAAATTTTCTCTCTAAATTTTTTTTTCCTTCTTCCAATTTTGGTTCCCACTAACCATCTCAATCAGAGAATAGGAAGGTTTCCAAGTGATGGTGCCCAAATTGGTGATCGGTAGATTCAGAGTCGTCAACGAGCGTAAGTTTTCTTCTCTATATTTTTCTTCAAAGCATGTTTAACCATAAAAATAGTTTTTTAATTTTTTCCAATATATTGGTAATTTTAAGGTTTCAATTAAAATTGAGTTTCTGTAATTTTCCGCTGTAAAGGGTTTTCATCCCTTCAATTGGTATAAGAGCCATCTCAATTTTAATTGAGAATTTTAAAAATTTGCATTGGTTAGGTGGGATCTATGAAAGTTGATTTTGCAATTGAATGTTTTTGTAATTTTGGCCATAGATTTACTGTTTTGATAAGATCAAAATGTAAAGGCCCCTGCGTTTTTGGACATTTTAATTTGTAAATATGTAATTTAGAATCTAATTTTTGGATTCGGAGTGTTTTTCTGAGTTTTTTGACACTAAATTTGCCCAAAACGGACAATCGAAAGGCCATCAACGGAGAGTTTTTCGATTCTACACGAAAATCGAAGCAAAAAAAATCACGGCTGGAGGTTGAAGAAGGGATGATGTAAGCATGACGTCATCGGCTCTGTACGGACGGCTCGCGCTCGGCTCGCTTGTACGAACGGTTCGACTCGGCTCGGCTTGTATGGACGGCTCGGCGCGGTCGGCTCGGTTCGGCTCTGGTTTTTTCATATGGTGCCGGTTCATGCGGTTTTAGGCCGGTTCTTCATATTTTGGGTCGGTTCAAGCATTTTTTAGTCGGTTTGGAGCGGTTTTTGACTGGTTCAAGGTGTTTGGGCCCGGTTTGAAGCTTTTTGAAGGTTTTGAGACCGGTTTTGGAGCTTTGGAAGCACTTTTAGGATAAATTTAAGGCTTTATTATTGTAATTTTTGTTTTATTTTATCCTAGGGGCCAATTTTACAGGTTCAATTGTTATTTAAATGCTTTATGGATGTCATTTAGATAAATCCCACCTTAGGTTAAGCATGTTCATGCATTTTTATATATTATAAATGTTATAATGTATGGTTTTAATGCATGATTATGAATTTCATGAGTAATTTAAAATATGTTGATATTTTAAATATATGAAATTGAATAAGCATGATGCATGACATTACTTAGTTAAATATAATTTGTTATATTTAAATTAATGTCTTGTGTATGCTTGATTGATTTTCATATTTTATTTAATATAATTGTTATATTAATAAAGATGAAAATTAATTTGTATTGTGCATATTACATCCATAGTTTAATATAATTGTTATATTAATATAATGTATGCATGTAATCTGGTTTTATTTAATTATAATTTGACTTTAATTATTTAAACCATAGTATGCATGATTATAGGGCTAATTAACTAATTTTATAATAGTTATAAAATTTGATTATTAAAAACCGTCAACCTATAATAAAGAGTTGCATGCAAACATAGGATCTTAGGATTAATTTGGTTTAATTTTAAATTGTTTTAAATTAAATAGACCTAAGATCACGTTAATTCTAATAGGATTAGAATTAAGTCTTATTTATTGTTTAATGAAACTGAATAGGACAAATTGGATTTAAGGTTATAAGGGAACTCCACCGGTAAAGTTCTGTCTAAGGCTGGGGGGTACTTAAGTTGACGGTTTACAGAACACCTCCTAACTGGAAACTGACCCGGAATCGGCGTTGAATTAACCTTATTCCTATTAGCATAAGATGTCACTATGTAAATTAAATGGTTTAATATACCTAGAAACTTTAGTGTAAAGTTTTATTATAAGTGTTATAGTAAGAATAGACTTAGTTATATTCATTTAGCCGGAATTTAGCTAACTGCAACTAAACGCTAAATTAATAGAACATTTTAGTGGAAGAAAAATGGTATATATGATATATCAATTTTTTCTCTCACGTCCCTAAGAGTTCACACATGAGATCCATACTCAGCTTCGTGTCGCCCTGGGCGCGGCCTCCCTTCGGAAAGTGTTTGTATGGGTCAATAACAAGGTGAATAGGGGAAATGTTCATAGTAAGTGGGAGAAGGATGCGTGTCAACGTATCCTACGATCTCCTCCATTAGGTTGCACCGTGAGATTTCTATGATCTGCCTACGTGTCGTCCTGGAGTGACCATCCCTTCAGAGGACTTGATCATATAAGTCGGAACATCGCAAACTCCAGAAATGGATAGGATTTTTTAGGTTAATCTTCAACAGTTGTCTTTCCTAACGGTAGCCTGTTGAAGCGTACCTCTAGGATCTGAAAATGGTAGGGTCACGCTTACGGGATGAATTAAGTTAGTTAATGCATCCTTGACCGAACAACGATAGCTAAGAACTATAGGAATAAGAGTTATTCTGGTATTAGTAATTAGTTGCGATTGTCTCAATTCAGAAGATGAGTAATTGATTACCCTTCGGTGATTGTTGCTCTAAACTTCTGAAGTATGGTTGCAAAAACTAAATCATTAGTTTTATTAGGATTCTTTGATTGTTTGTTTTTGCTGAATTGATTGGATTGTTTTATGTAATGGGTTAAGACAAAGATAACTAATATGGTCAATTGTTAGCTATTTCAGCATGTCTTCCTCAATTATTGCATTGCTTAAAAAAGATCAATTAACCGGTGAAAATTATGCGATGTGGAAATCGAAACTGAATATGATTCTAGTTATCGTTGATCTATGCTTCGTCTTAATGGAGGAATGTCCTCCTTTCCCCACTAAATATGCATCCCAAAGTGTTAGGGATGCATATGACCGCTGGACAAAGGCCAATGACAAGGCTCGCCTCCACATCTTGGCTAGTATGTCTGACATATTGAGCAAGAAACATGAGATCATGGTCACTACACGTCAGATCATGGACTCTCTTAGAGTGATGTTTGGGCAATCGTCCATTCAGATCAAACAAGAGGCAAATGTTGCCCATTCTAGAAGGTTTTCACCTTCATCTTTTGGATCTGAGAAAATTCAGAAGAGGAAAGAAGGGAAGGGGAAAGGTCCTACTATTGCTGTTGAGGGCAAAGGGAAGACTAAGGTAGTCATCAAGGGGAAATGTTTCCACTGCAATGTTGATGAGCATTGGAAAACAAATTGCCCTAAGTACCTTGTTAAGAAGAAAGAAAAGGAAGGTAAATATGATTTACTTGTCTTGGAAACATGTTTAGTGGAAAATGACCAAAATGCCTGGATACTTGATTCAGGGGCCACTAACCATGTTTGTTCTTCTTTACAAGAAACTAGTTCCTTCAAGTAGCTTGAGGAAAGTGAGATGACACTCAAGGTTGGAACAAGAGATGTCATTTCAGCTCGTGCAGTGGGAGATGCTAAGTTGTTTTTGGAATATAAATTCATGTTTTTGGAAAACTTGTACATAGTTCCTAAAATCAAAAGGAACTTAGTTTCCGTTTCTTGTCTTATTGAACATATGTACTCAATTAATTTTTCTACGAATGAAGCGTTCATTTCTAAGAATGATGTACATATTTGTTCGGCTAAGCTTGAAAACAACTTGTATGTATTAAGACCTAATGAAGCAAAAGCAGTTTTAAATCATGAGATGTTTAGAACTGCTAATACTCAAAATAAAAGGCAAAGAATTTCTCTAAATAACAATACCTATCTTTGGCATTTAAGATTAGGTCACATAAATCTCGATCAGATCGGGAGATTGGTAAAGAATGGACTTCTAAACAAGTTAGAAGATGATTCATTACCTCCATGTGAATCTTTTCTTGAAGGAAAAATGACAAAGAGACCTTTTACTGGAAAAGGTTATAGAGCCAAAGAGCCTTTAGAACTTATACATTCAGACCTCTGTGGTCCGATGAATGTAAAAGCTAGAGGGGGTTTTGAATACTTCATCTCTTTTATAGATGATTATTCTAGGTATGGTTATTTATACTTAATGGAGCATAAGTCTGAAGCTCTTGAAAAGTTCAAGGAGTATAAGACTGAAGTTGAAAATCGATTAAGTAAAAAGATTAAAATACTTCGATCTGATCGAGGTGGAGAGTACATGGATTTGAGATTCCAGGACTATATGATAGAACATGGAATCCAATCCCAACTCTCAGCACCTGGTACACCTCAACAAAATGGTGTATCAGAAAAGAGAAATAGAACCTTGTTAGACATGGTTCTTTCAATGATGAGTTACGCTTAATTACCTAGCTCATTTTGGGGGTATGCAGTAGAGACTGCAGTTCATATCTTGAACAATGTTCCATCGAAGAGTGTTTCTGAAACACCTTTCGAATTATGGAGAGGACGTAAACCTAGTTTAATTCATTTCAGAATTTGGGGTTGTCCAGCACACGTGTTAGTGACAAATCCCAACTTAGTGACAAATCCCAAGAAGTTGGAACCTTGTTCAAGGTTATGCCAATTTGTTGGTTACCCTAAAGAGACGAGAGGTGGTCTATACTTTCGATCCACAAGAAAATAGAGTGTTTGTATCGACAAATGCTACTTTCTTGGAAGAAGACCACATGAGAGATCATAAACCACAAAGCAAATTAGTATTAAATGAAGCTACTAATGAATCAACAAAGGTTGCTGATGAAGTTGGTCCCTCATCAAGAGTTGATGAAACCACCACATCAGGTCAATCTCATTCCTTCTCAATCGTTGAGAATGTCTCGACGCTGCCGGAGGATTGTATCACAACCTAATCGTTATTTGAGTTTAACTGAAACTCAGGTTGTCATACCAAATGGTGGTGTTGAGGATCCGTTGTCTTATAAACAGGCAATGAATGATGTAGATAAGGACCAATAGATCAAATCCATAGGCCTTGAAATAGAGTCTATGTACTTCAATTCAGTGTGGGAGCTTGTAGATCTACCTGAAGGGGTAAAACCTATAGGGTGTAAATGGATCTATAAGAGAAAGAGAGATTCAGCTGGGAAGGTACAAACCTTCAAAGCTAGACTTGTAGCAAAAGGGTATACCCAAAGGGAAGGGGCTGACTATGAGGAAACTTTTTCTCCTGTTGCTATGTTAAAGTCTATAAGGATTCTCTTGTCCATCACCACATTTTATGATTATGAAATATGGCAAATGGATGTCAAGACTGCTTTTCTGAATGGCAATCTTGAAGAGAGTATCTTTATGTCTCAGCCCGAGGGGTTCATAACCCAAGGTCAAGAGCAAAAAATTTGCAAGCTGAATCGATCCATTTATGGGTTGAAACAAGCATCTAGATCTTGGAACATTAGGTTTGATACTGCGATTAAATCCTACGGTTTTAACCAAAACGTTGATGAACCTTGTGTATATAAGAAAATCAACAAAGGAAAAGTAGCTTTCTTAATACTTTATGTGGACGATATCCTCCTCATTGGGAATGATGTGGGATACCTTACTGACATTAAAGCTTGGCTAGCAGCCCAATTCCAAATGAAAGATTTAGGAGCGGCACAATATGTTCTTGGGATCCAAATCATAAGGGATCGTAAGAACAAAACGCTAGCACTGTCTCAAGCAACATATATCGACAAAATGTTGGTTCGATATTCGATGCGGAACTTTAAGAAGGGTTTATTACCTTTTAGGCATGAGGTTCACTTGTCTAAGGAACAGTGTCCTAAGACACCTCAAGAAGTTGAGGATATGAGACGTATTCCCTATGCCTCATCTGTGGGCAGCTTAATGTATGTTATTCTCTGCACTAGGCCAGACATTTGTTATGCAGTGGGAATAGTCAGTAGGTATTAGTCCAAACCAGGGTTAGACCACTGGACGACGATTAAAATTATTCTCAAGTATCTTAGAAGAACGAGAGACTACATGCTTGTGTATGGAGCTAAGGATTTGATCCTTACAGGATACACTGACTCTGATTTCCAAATCGATAAGAATTCTAAAAAATCTACGTTGGGATCAGTGTTCATCCTAAATGGAAGAGCTGTAGTATGGTGTAGCATCAAACAAGGTTACATTGCAGACTCTACAATGGAGGCTGAATACGTCGCTGCTTATGAAGCAGCAAAAGAAGCAGTTTGGCTTAGGAAGTTCCTACATGATTTGGAAGTTGTTCCAAACATGAACTTGCCCATCACTCTATATTGTGATAACAGTGGGAAAGTAGCCAATTCTAAAGAACCTCGCAGCCACAAATGAGGAAAACACATAGAGAGGAAGTATCATCTGATATGGAAGATTGTGCAATGAGGGGATGTGATCGTCACCAAGATCGCTTCGGAGCACAACATTGCTGATCAATTTACGAAGACTCTCACGACTAAAGTGCTCGAGGGTCATCTAGAAAGTCTAGGTCTACAAGATATGTACATTAGGTAACCTAGGGCAAGTGGAAGATGTGTAATGGGTATGATGATGCCCTAGTTTATAATATTTGTATATATACGTTTTATGTAATATACTTGTACATTTTACCATTTCCAATGTTTGAGGATTACTTTATTATGTACATCCCATAAGGACTAGAGTTTTAGTCCAAATGAGAGTTTGTTGGGTTTTATGTCCTAAAACTCGTAGATAGTAAATATAATCAATTGACCATCATTAATAAAGTGTTTTATTATTATAATTTCAATAAGTGTTATTGATTATATTATTAGTTTTGTCTTAATAACCTAAATCCAATAAACTAACATCCTAAGCTATTTGATGAGTCTTGAACAGTATGTAGAGATATACGGGGATGAATGTTCAAGATCAGCTTAAAGAGTCTATAGTATAGGGTTAAGGTTGGGTACCTTATCCCGTTAACACTATGGAAACGACTCACTTTGTATTTGATACAAACACATTGATCCAATACATTCATGTATGGGACATGCGAGTGAGGGTATCCTATGCAATGAGTTTGCATAAGACTGGACCACGAAATAGTAATCACTAGATGTAACTCCGTTAACTAGTTGGATTTTTATTTCATTAAGATGACCTAGGTGACTTAGTCTTAATCCTGAGTGTATTACTCCTGTTTGTGAGGGATTGTTCTTTTATTTGTACGGGTGAGAGTGACCAAATTGCTGACTCAATATGCTTATTATTTTGGGGATAAGACCGAGTGGGGAGTTGGGAACATAATCACACAAGATGGAATTCACTCATTCCCACCTTTAGGGTAAGTAGATAAGTGTTCCCTTAAATGGTGTCTTCGGGACTTGAACAAAGGGCCCTACCCTCTCTATGGCACGAGAGGGGTTTCTGTTTAGTGGTTGGACCATAAACAGGTTGTTCATTAGAGGAGCACTAGTATTTAAGGACCAGAAGTAACCCAAGGGTAAAACGATAATTTGATCCAGCTGGTGTTACGAACACTTGTAAAGGACTAACTTACTGGTATTGGTCTATATCCGTGGACACAAAAATATATCTACAGTGAGAAGAGTTCAGCTGTGAGTCTTTAGTGGAGTGTACACACAGTTAACGAATATTTATTAATGTGGTTAATGAGTTTAGCTAATTAATCGCATATTGTTGTAGCTTCTGATATGTAGGTCCATTAGGTCCCCTTCCTAGCTCATAAAGAGTAATGAGATTTATTTATATTGGTTGTAATTTGAAATGTTCAAATATACTTTGGGAATTAATATAATGTATATTGATACATTATAATATAAAGTTTATATTTTAATTAGAATTTATTATATAAATTTAATTTTGGATATGATTCAAAATTAAATTACGAGAGAATAAAATATTTGAATGAGTTCAAATATTAGTTTAATGTGAATTAGATTCATATTGAACTTATAGGTTAAAATTTAATGTGTATGTGATAGATATTAAAACTATAGGTTATGAGAGAAATTTATATTTGAATATGATTCAAATTTTGGATTAAATTAAATATAAGATATTTAATTTAAAAATTAATTAAATGGAGAATTAATTAATAGTTTAGTTTAATTTTGTTTAATTAAATTTGATTTAATTAAATTAATTAAATTAAAACTATAGGTTATGTGAGAGATATTCATTCAAATATGATTTAAATGAAATATTAATTAAATATGATTTAATTATTTAATTAATTTAATATATATTAATTTAATATATATTTATTAAATTAATAAGGAACGTGGGTGGTTTTCCCACGTTCCCATTTATTCTCTCTAACTTCCCTCTTCTTCTGACTGAAGAAGAGAGAATTTTTTGCGTAACGAATATCAGAGGGATGAGTTCTGCGAAGTTTGAATTGCTCTCCCATTTTCTCTCTTAACAAATTTTCTCTCTAAAAAAATATTCCTTCTTCCAATTTTGGTTCTCACAAACCATCTCAATCAGAGAATTGGAAGGTTTCCAAGTGGTGGTACCCAAATTGGTGATTGGTAGATTCAGAGTCGTCAACGAGCGTAAGTTTTCTTCTCTGTATTTTTCTTCAAAGCATGTTTAACCATAAAAATAGTTTTGTAATTTTTTCCAATGTATTTGTAATTTTAAGGTTCCTACTAAAATTGAGTTTCTGTAATTTTTCGCTGTAAAGGGTTTTCATCCCTTCAGGACCAACATTAGTCCTGCACAAAGTGTCATCCTCAATGCGTTCATCCACTCAATGGTCGACATGATTTCTAGTACACTCAGTTGCTCATTCTCAACATTGTCCGCTTCTGGCACATCCCATAAACGCTTATTCTGGACGACTTGCACAACTTTCCAATTACTACCATTCTTTGGGTCATCTAGGTAAAATATTTACTGTGCCTGCATCGCAAGAATTATAGGTTCCTCGGTAAGCCAAAAATGGGACGTGTTGATAGCTTTGTACCCTAATTTCACATGTGTTCTTTGACTTTTGTTGACGTCCGTGTCATACCACCGACACTTAAATAGCCAAACACTTATTCCCATCGGATATTGAACGTGCAACACTTTGTCCAGAACACCGTAGAAATTATTGTCGCCACTTTCACTTGCATCACTTTCACCAATTACCATCACTCCACTGTTTTGTGTAGTGCATCGAGAATCACGTTCTAACGTGTGAAATCTCAATCCACCCACGATGCATCCATTATAACAACGAATGTCAAATGATGGTTTCATCGCAAGTGCAAAGAAATTCACTACTAGAAAAAGACCCTTTCTTGACGGTTGATTTTTTCTTTTCTTGACGGTTTCTTGAAAAACCGTCAAGAAAGGGGCGGTTTAATGAAAAAACCGTCAAGAATTTTGATTAATAGGCGGAGGGGAGGCAATTTACAGAATTCTTGACGGTTTTGAAACTTCAAGTAATATGCATTTTTTTCTTGACGTTTTGAAACCGTCAAGTTGTTTATTTTACATTCTTGACATTTTTCAAACGTCAAGAATTTTTATGAGTTCGATATTTTTGACGTTTTTTAAAACGTCAAATGTATATATTTATCCTTGACATTTTAAAACTGTCAAGAAATGTCGATAAATTCTTGACGTTTTAAAACGTCAAAATTTTTCATTTTCAAATTTATTGACGTTTCTTGACGTTTTAAAAACGTCAAGAATGTTTTATAAAAAAGACATATTTTTTTTTAAAAAAATAAACCTACATTTCCCCTTCTCTTTTTACTTTTTCCATTTCCCTCCCAATTTTTGGAATTAACCTACCTCCTCCCAATTTTTCAAGGTAAATTTCTTAACACTTTTATCTTAAATTTTGAAGATTTTATTTTTGTTGGGTGTTATATTATTTGGGTTGGTCAGAAAAGGAAAAGAAAAGGGAAAGGAAAATATTTTGGGTGATAAAATGAAATAAAATAAATAATAAAAATATATTATTATTTTATTATTATTTATTATTATTTATTATTATTTATTATTATTTATTATTATTTATTATTATTTTATTATTATTATTAAATTTCTTTTTGAAAAAAAAAACCCTAAAATTCTTATTCTTCTTCATCTCTGCCATCAACGCCCCATCCCTTATCTTCTTCTTTTTCTTCCTCAACCAATTGCCGCCACTTCACCCCATCTCCTCACTTCTCCACCGAATGTCGTCGTCAACCTCTCTTTTTCGACGACCACCCACCGCAGCCAGCCGTGCGTTCTAGTCGTTCACCACGTTTGAAGCTGTCGCATTCCTTCCGTAAACCTCAGTCCCATTTGCCTAAGCCGAGCGTCGAGCATCGCGTCATTCTTCTCCCCGTGTGTCGTCTGACGAAGCAAGTGCTTACCACAGATAACGAGGAGAATGGCTTAATTTGTATTCCCATAATCTTCGATCTTCTTAGAAATTTTAGTCCGACTCTAGAAAATGAAGTGCAACCATTGCTGGACTTCGTTTGGAAAATTTACCAGAACTTTAAGCTGACTGTAAGCCATTTTTTTGAAAATCCAGCTGCTAGTGTCGAAGATGTAAAGCCCATGGAAGTATCCACTTCATCGGATCAGTCAATGAATTCCGGATGCACGGAGACTGTGCAACTCAATCCCAGTACCCGTTCATTTAAGATAGAAACGGAGAGTCCACTGGTCGTCATGTTTCTTTTTCAGCTGTATAGTCGGCTTGTTCAAACAAATATCCGTCTCTTGTTGCCTCTGATGGTTTCTGCTATTTCTGTTCCGAGACCTGAAAAGGTTCCTCCCTCTTTGAAGACTCGTTTCATTGAACTGAAGGGTGCGCAGGTTAAGGTATGTTGTATGCGACTCGTTTTGTATATATATATGTTTAAATTTTGGCAAGGGAGGGTGAAACATGATTCCTTGAATGTCTGTAACAACCTAGCTATTTATTCTCGTAGGCTTTACACCCAAATGTCCTATAGGAAAAGAATGCTGAGAAAAGTGTTATGATTTTGTTGTTGTCTTGACTTTGATCTAGTAACCATAGAGTGATTGTTTTCTGTTGGCTTTGCTTGTTGTTGGGATTGATTATTATGCATCTATATATTTGTTGTAGGGCAAGGAAGATTAATGAACAATTGTTCATTGATATTAGGTAAACTTTCAAGTAAAACTTTAGAGATACTCGTCGGGTGAGATGTTCTAAACTTTGGAGTTTGTTACTTAGAAGTTCCTTTCCTGGTGGAGGTTGTATTTGAGATTGTTTCTCTAAGATGATCTTTGGTTGATCTCTTTCATGATGCCTTTGAGATGGATTTGTCTAGGTTCGTTTTTAGGTTGCCTTCATATATTTATGTTGCTTGAGTATGGTCTTTGTGTTAGTTTTAGTCTGTATTTTCTTTTATTTTCTTTTACTCTTAGTATAATACTCTTGTATTTTGAGCTTTATATCGCATGAGCTTATTGGGTTTTTTTTTTTCTGTTCTACTTCTCTGTTACTTACCACTTTCGTTACTTCATTTTACATTGCCGCTATGTCCACTAAATCTAAGTATGTTTTTCTACAGGGATGGGTTTTGTTTCTTTTTCTAGTTTTTAAGTGATCGATCTATTCTGCTAAGTGTAATTTTAATTCCAATTCCCAATTTTCTTGGATCTTTTATTTTGTTAACGACTGTTGCTTTGTTTATTTAGTGTTATTTTATAAACTTGGAGTTTCTAATGCAGATTAAATGGATATGTCTGATAGCATTTTAAGTGATTATACTACTTTAACTTCTATTATTCTTTTTCCTCTGCCATTGATTGTTAGTATATTTTGCTGTAATCTTTATTCTTTCCTAAGTTAAGCTTGGTGTAGGAGGGTTCAGTATGGGAGCGGCTACAACGCTTTACTTCTTTGTGCTTCTTTTCTGTTTACATGAAAATATAAAGAAGCATTAATATATTCACTGCCTATGCATTTCTTTTGCATCTGGTTATGCGATTCTATTTTGGTATTCGATTGAGTTGAAGAATTGTGATTGATCTAGTTGATTTTATTCTTTAGATAGTTTAGTTTGAATCTAATATTGGTTGGTTGAATTCAAATAGAAAGTGTAATTAAAAAACACTATATGTGTTGCATAGAACACTATACATGTAATTCAAATAGAAAGTTATTGTGGTCCCCTAGTATGTTATTAGAAAGGTGTGCCACTTGTTTTTCTTTCTATTTCCTAGTGCAGCTAGCCAATCATGTTATCAATATGTGATACCAATCCTTTAAAGTGTTTCCTCAGAGGGGGCTTGATTGTAAGTGTGTGGAGCAATATAGGTTGTTTTGAGATTCAATACTTCTCTTACGCACTTTTCATTCGTTTCAGGGGTTAAAGTGTTACTCACACACTTTTTGAAAACTTTTGGTTGGTTGAGAATCAAAGTGAGTGTAGGATCTTCTTGGGATTGTTACGAGACTCGAAGTGACATTTAAACATTTTTTTTTTTTTGCTGTTTCAAGTGTTAAAGTATTGCTTTGAAACTTTTTAGAAACTTTTTACGTTTGTTTTAAGAGCTTTATATTGATACTGTCATCACTGCTTTATATTCTAAGTGGTTTTGTTCTTTAGATAGTTTACTTTTGATCCAATATTGTGGGTATAATAATTTTCATGAATACTAATTCATTTATTTTGCATGTTTACAGATTGATACAAGAAAACCATACTCACAGGCCGAGTTAGATGAGGTGCGAGTTGAGTTGGTTGAGTTTTTAGGTTCGTACATATGATCTAGGATTTATTTGTCATCTCTGAAACAGGAAACTTTATTTTTTGTGGTTGATTTTTTGAAATGTTCATATGGAGGGGGAGGGGGAGAGGTGGGGATTGATTGATATACTTTTGGGACTTTGTTGAGGTTTAGAGTTTAGGTGAATTGTTGATAGGTGAATTGTTCATATGTATTGGTTTTGTAAATGATATATGAATATGATGCAATGTTTTGGAAATGATATGAATGGATGATGTTTAGTTGCCATTTGATGTATATTTGTCGTTTATATGTAGTTGAATTCTTGGACCAATGAGAGTATAATACAGGAACAATAATATAAATAAATTACAATTAAAAAAATGAAAAATTCTTGACGGTTTTAAAATGTCATGAACAATAAATTTCTTGACGGTTCGCAAATGTCATGAACAACGAAATTCTTGACGGTTCTAAAATGTCATTAAAAATCACTCTTGACGGTTCCTAAATGTCATGAAAAAGAATACTCTTGACGGGTACAAAATGTCATAAACAATGACTTTCTTGACGGTTATAAAATGTCATGAAAAATGCACTCTTGACGGTTTTAAAATGTCATGAATATTCGCATTCTTGACGGTTTTTGTCATTCATAGTCACATTCTTGACGGTTATAAACTGTCATTAAAACCTATCCTTGACGGTTCTAAACTGTCATGAAAAATGGAATACTTGACGGTTCTAAACTGTCAATGTTAACAAATCTTGACGTTTTTTACAACTGTCAAGAAAAATGTCTTTCTTGACACTGGATTCAACGACGGTTTTAAAACCGTCAAGAATAATCACTCTTGACAGTTTAAAACCGTCAAGAAATCCTGTTTTTGTAGTAGTGATTGTGAGATAGATTTTCAAACTCAAGCAATTCTATAACCTAAAATCAAGGTGACAATGACTATACACATTCACTTGCATAAATACGTTGGTTCATACATGTCGCATGAAAAATCGCTATATACCTATGCTTGAAACCATTCAGGAAATCCTCGTTGATGTCTTTTGTATAAATCAGTAGCATTTTGAGCATGTCGACGTAATAGCCTCAAATGTTTTCTGACGGGGATGATTATTAGTTTAATTTGTGTAACAACAATATATAACAAATACTCAACAATTATACCTAAGAAATACTAAGATAAGAAATGTTTACTTGTGATATTATGATATTTCGTCTACATTGTTGAGGATGTATTAATGGAATATGCATTTCTCTTCTGTGATAGAGTACGAAAACTTGACGCACCTAATGGTCGTATTTTCTGCTTCAAAATTTCAAACTCGCAAATCACCTCATCCTTTGAAATGGTATCATCATTTTTCTCATCTCTTGTGAATCAAGTCTCTATACCACTTAGGTAATGCGAACAAAAGGTGCTCGATTCATTCATCACATATGCTTCTACAATAGACCCCTCGAAACGTGCTTTATTCTGAACATACTGTTTCAAAGTGCGTAGACTTCTTTCAATGAGATACATCCAACTGTAAGAAACCACACTAATAACCTTGATTTCGTATGGTAAGTGAAGGGAAAGGTGTACCATAATGCTAAAAAGGTAGGTGGAAATATTCTTTCAAACTTACAAAGTACGATTATAATATCTTCTTGCAATCTGTCCAAATCACTTATTCTTATCATTCTGGCGCACAAGTCATGAAAATAATTACATAGTTCGATAATAGCATATACGCGTTTTTCGATAAAAATACTCGAATATCAGTAGGTAGTAGTGATGTAATAAAACATGACAAATGCGTGTTTTGAGACCTGATATTTCCCTTCTCTTTTATTCACACATCGCGATATATTGAAAAAAAATCAATCGGAAAACTTAACTGATTTTAGGAACTTGTAAAACTCAACTCGTTCGCTGCGAGTTAACGTGTAGCTCGCATGTGGCTTGACCAATCGGTTACCAACTTTTATAAGGTGTAAATCATTTCTTATCTTCAGATCTTGTACGTCTAACCGGGCATTCGTGGTATCCTTGGTTTTCCCTTTGATATTCAACAACGCATCAACCAAATTGTCACAAACATTTTCTCAATGTGCATTACGTCAAGTTTGTGATGTAACAGTGGTCTCGATCAGCAACGAAGTTAAAAAAAAATACTTCTCTTTTTCCAATTAAGAGCTCTCTTTCTTTTCTTATCCTTTATTGAAGGATGTTTACTCATAACTAGAAAAATCCAACAGATCTAGCTGTTCTAAGATTTGATGCCTATTCATCACCACTGGAGGAGCCCTACGCTCTATCTTTCCATCATGTAGCCTACTTCTATGCCACACATGGTTCTTTGGAAGATAGAGTCGATGTCCTATAAAGGATATTCTACCTCGTATCCTGAACGACAATCTATCGCCCATGCATATGAGACATGCCTGATACTCTTTTATACTCCACCCTGATAGGCCACTATACGTCGAAAGCCATTAATCATCCACAACAAGGCTGCATATAGCTGAAACAACTGAAATGTAAGAGAGTCACACGTACGCACCCCAAAATTCCATAACTCTTTCAGTTCCTCAGTTAATGGTTGGAGAGACACATCGATTTTTCTACCAGGAGATCTAGAACTGAGTATGAACAATGACATGAAGAAATTTATCTCTTTCATGCATTTTCATGGTGGAAAATTGTAAGGAACTAACACAACAGGCCATATACTGTATGAGGTACTCATATGACTTAATGAATTAAACTCATCTGAAGCTAACCCCAAATGCACGTTCTGTCGATCAAAAGTAAAATTAGAAAATTCACAATCAAAGTGTTTCCATCCCTTCGTATCAGCTGGATGTCTCAACACATCATCTGTTTCAACACGTTTATCCCTATGTCATCTCATGTCAGTGAACCCTTCCTGCGATACAAACACGTGCTGTAATCTCGATATCAAAGGAAAGTGTCGCAATACCTTATGTAGAATTTTCTCCCTCTATTATGATTAACCTTGTACTGAGCCTCGTCACATGTAGGACAATGTTACAAATCAGCAAACTCTTTCCAATACAATACACAGTCGTACTTGCACGCGGTGAATAATCTCGTATCCTAGACCCAAGTCACGAAGTTTTCGTTTGGCTTCATAAAATGAACTAAAGATAGTACTACTACACATTGGAAATGCTTCTATTAAGAGTTCTAATAACATGTTGAAGGACTTGTTACTCCAACTGTTTAGAACCTTCACATGTATCAACTTAACCAAAAAATTCAAGGAGAAAAATTCAGAACAACTGAGGTACAAGTCATTACGTGCTTCCTTCAATAAGTCTTGAAATACGTTTGTTGTATCTTCTTCTATATCTACCTTAATATTTCTCGACATTTCATCCTCCAAACGACCTTACTCTATTTCCTTTTCTTATTCAATCGGGACTTATAAATCATTCATCATGCCAAACATATCATCTTATTCATGAAACTGCCTACATTTAGTTCCTTCTTAAAAATAGTTACTACTGGTTCCTTCATCAAAGTTTTCTGTACCACTAAAGCTAATTGACTCTCCATGATACACCAATTCTATGTAGTAGGGGATATTCCAATAGTCAATAGATGTGGTTTCACACCCTCTAATGAGTTTCAATTTGAGTTCATACATCTCCTGTATGGACACCTTATTCGTCCGTAGGCATCAACGTGAAACTTGGCAACTTTTAAAAATTAGGCCATTCCCTCTCTATACTCAATGAAAAACTTATTCTTAAGTTTCATCCAACCCTTGTCCATCGTTAAAGTCCCTAAAATATAAATAGGTTTGATTAGAAGCATATTCCTTCTCTCTCATCCTAAACTTAATTACTCCTTTGAATATACAACCTCCCAAAATTTTCACTAAAACCAACTTCAAACTACAGAGGCTACCATAACTGCAGGATAACCACCACAACTTAATTAACCACAAACAACTTCAATCTTCGCATCCTACCCACCCCTTCCAACAACGCTACCTTACAAGCTATCCTACTACCACATCTTCAACCCTCAGAAATACAAACAAATTTAAAACAAAAAGGCTACCATAACTTTAGGATAGCCATCCCAAATCAACAACAAAGTTATTCAAAACTACTGAGAAATAAACAATTAGAATTGAACTAAAGGCTATCATAACTACAAGATAGTCAAAACGAATCTTAACACAAATTACAAAATTTTTAAAATAGTAATAACCTTTGTCCTCCCTCAAAATTTCATCCTTAACCCTCTTTAATTCTTAACCCATCCCCTTCAAATATTCAATTAAACTCACCCCACTCCCTTGAAAAGTTTAATTCATCATTAATCCCCTTCAAAATTCCAATTGAACTCTCTCCTATTCAAAAATTCCAATTCAACCCCCCTAATTCTTAACCTATTCCATTCCATTAAATTAAGTCTAAACCCCCTTCCCCCTCAAATTTTCAAATTTTCAACTCAAAATTTAAACTTCCCAACCCAATTTCTCAAATAACTCCCATCCCCTTCAAATTTTCAACCCACATTTAAAAACTAATTCAATATCCTAAAACTAATTCAATATTCAATCTTACACTAATTTCAAAAAAGAAAACAATAAACTAAGTAACCTAAACTAATTTCTAACCTAAACTAACTTCAAATTTAACAAGAAATTGTTTTAAACTTACCAGAAACGAAAGAACAGCGATGAGGGGATGGCGCGGCAAGGCAGACAATGGCAAAGGGAAGCTTGGGCGCAACGACGAAGTCTTTGAAGTTCTCCTTCTTCTCTTTTATTCGTTTCGGTTTTATCTTTCACAGAACTGAAACGAAATATACATGAGAACTTTCAATGCACCACAAAGACGTCGGGAGGTCCTACCTATTCCCAATGCTATAGTGAATCATCGGGAATAGTTTAAAACATTTTCAATGATTCACTA